>NC_087270.1:3185000-3200000 GCF_015220805.1 Pogoniulus pusillus
CGAAGGGAGGTTGTAGCCAGGTGGGGTTAGGCTTTCTGCCGGGCAACCAGCAACAGAACAAGGGGACACAGTCTCAAGCTGTGCCAGGGGAGGTCTAGGCTGGATGCTAGGAGGAAGTTGTTGTCAGAGAGAGTGATTGGCATTGGAATGGGCTGCCCAGGGAGGTGGTGGAGTCGCCATGACTGGAGGTGTTGAAGCCAAGCCTGGCTGAGGCACTTAGTGCCATGGTCTGGTTGATTGGCCAGGGCTGGGTGCTAGGTTGGACTGGAACAGCTTGGAGGTCTCTTCCAACCTGCTTGATTCTATGACTGGCTGGAGCTGGGTGCTAGGTTGGACTGGATGAGCTTGGAGGTCTCACAAACCTGCTCTCAAATTACCCCAGGATCTCCCAAATGACCTCAGGACCCACAAAATCTCTCCCAAGACACCCAAAATGACCTCAGGATTCCCAAAAATCTCCCTCTGTCACCCCAAAGTCTCCCTCAGGCACTCCAAAACCTCCCCCAGGACCCACAAAACCTCTCCCTGGAGACACAAATCTGCCAAAAATCTGGTTTTGAACCCCCAAACGTGTCCTCAAATGACCCCATGCCCCTCTACATGACCTCAGGACTGACAATATCTCCCTCAAGACCACCAAAATGACCTCAGAACCCCCCAAAATCTCCCCCAGGAACCCCAAAACATCCCCCAGGACCCACAAAACCTTTCCATGGAAGCCCAAACGTGCTCTGAATCTGCTCCTGGACCCCCAAAATCTGCCCTGAGTATGCCCTTGGACCCATAAACCTGCCTTCTAATAACCTCAGGACCCCCAAGGTGACCTCAGAACCCACAATATCCCTCCCAGGACCCCCCAAAATCTCCCTCAGGCACTCCAAAACCTCCCCAAGGACCCCCAAAAACTTCCCCCTGGTGGCCCAAACCTGCCTCAAATATGTTCCTCGACCCCTAAACCTGACCCCAAACTCCCCCAGCCCCTTCTTGCTGTGTGCACCTTTGAAACCTGAAGTCAGGGATAAGAACCCAGCAGGGCATTGGTGCAGCTGGGCACAATCTGACCATTAGCCAAGCAAATGCATGTTTGGTTTCCTGGTAGGGTTTGAGAAGGTGTTTCAGATGCATGCATGAACATGAGGGAGAATAATAAAGAGGAAGAATGATTAAAGAAATGTCCTTTCTCCATCAGTATTTCTTTTTCCCCCCTCCCTCTTTTCCCCTCCCCGCCCCCCCCCCCCCCCCCCCCCCCCCCCCCCCCCCCCCCCTCCAGATAGGTGGTTTTAAGCATAGCAAAACCTTTGGCATTTGCTTTTCCATTTGTAGGTGAGGAGGTTATGACAACCTCGTGAAAAATCCTCACATCTCAGCCTTCACAGGGGAGATCCTCTGAGAATTTGCAGCTGTGTGATGTAGACCAGCTAATAAAAGCGATATTCAGTGTGTGTGTGTGTGTGGGGGGGGGGGGGTGGTGGTGTTAAAAACCCAACCCAAGCAACCAGAGCTGTTTGCTTGGGAATTAAGCAATAGAAGAACTAAATGCCATGCTGCTGTTCAGAAAGAAGCATTTCAATGTCTGTGCACAGTCTCACTGCTTCCACTGCCAGATTACTCTTTCAGAATCTAGAGGCTGTGTAAGTGCAGAGGGATCAATCTCTCCTTGCTGCTCCCAAGTCCCTCTAATAGAGCAATGCCAGTTTAAAGCAGAGGCATCATCACCATGCTCTTCCATATTCACTTCGTTGTACCTAGTCTGTGGAGAGGGACCTGGGGCTCCTGGTGGATAAAGGTTCCCCATGGCACAGCAATGTGCCCTTGTGGCCAAGAAGGCCAATGGGATCCTGGGCTGTATTAGGAGGAGTGTGTCCAGCAGATCAAGGCAGGTTCTCCTCCTCTACTCTGCCCTGCTGAGACCTCATCTTGAATCCTGTGTTCAGTTTTGGGGTCCCCAGTTTCAGAGGGACAGGGATCTGCTGGAGAGGGTCCAGCGGAGGACTAGGAGGATGATGAGGGGACAGGAGGGCATGGCTGATGAGGAGAGGCTGAGGGACCTGGGGCTGCTTAGTCTGGAGAAGAGAAGACTGAGAGGGGATTTGATAAATGTTTATTAGTGTCTGAGGGCTGCCAGGAGTGGGGGGACAGGCTCTGCTCACTGCTGCCTGGGATAGGACAAGCAGCAATGGGTGTAAGTTGCAGCAAAAGAGGTTCTGCTTCAACACAAGGGGGAACTTCTTGACTGGAAGGGTCCCAGAGCACTGGCACAGGCTGCCCAGAGAGGTTGTAGAGTCTCCTTCTCTGGAGCCTTTCCAGGCCTTTCTGGATGTGTTCCTGTGTGATCTGTGTTAGATAGGATTGTCCTGCTCTGGCAGGGGGGTTGGACTCGATAATCTCCTTGGGTCCCTTCCAGCCTCTAAAATCCTGTCAGCCTCTGATCCTGTGGTCCTGTGTCTGCTTTCATGGGGGCTCACTCAGTACAGAATCAGTGCACTGGCTCACTGCTTCCACTGCCAGATTACTCTTTCAGAATCAAAGGTTGTGTAAGTGCAGAAGGACCAAGCCTTCCTCACTACTCCCAAGTCCTTCTAACAGAGCAATGCCAGTTTAAATCAGAGGCATCATTGCTCTGTGCTTCCATCTCTACCTCTTTTTACTCAGTCTGCTTTCATGGGTGCTCACTCAACATAGAATCATAGAATCAAGCAGGTTGGAAGAGACCTCCAAGCTCAGCCAGTCCAACCTAGCACCCAGCCCTAGCCAATCAACCAGACCATGGCACTAAGTGCCTCAGCCAGGCTTGGCTTCAACACCTCCAGGGATGGTGACTCCACCACCTCCCTGGGCAGCCCATTCCAATGCCAATCACTCTCTCTGCCAACAACTTCCTCCTAACATCCATCTTGAACCTGCCCTGGCACAACTTGAGACTGTGTCCCCCTGTTCTGTTGCTGGTTGCCTGGCAGAAGAGCCCAACCCCACCTGGCTACAGCCTCCCTTCAGGTAGTTGTAGACGGTGTCCAAACCTCTTTTGGGGGATATCAAATTCCTCTTGAGGCTGTGTCCCCTTGTTCTATTGCTGGTTGCCTGGCAGAAGAGTCCAACCTCACCTGGCTACAGCTTCCCTTCAGGTAGCTGTAGACAGTGTGCAGACTTCTTTTGGAGATATCAAATTCCTCTCTTCTGTGCCCTTATTCCAGGGGAATTTGGGGCTTCTTACCACCAAAAAAAAAAAAAAGAACCCCAAAAAAAGATAAAATCCAAGCCCTTTTTCTGCTGGTTTGTGTTTTAATGCCATGTACAACTGGTAATAGGCACTGCTGTGAGCGAGAGAGTTCACTACGATTAAGCTAATGAAACACAAAGTCTAAGTGGTTTCATTATGCCAGCAGCAATTCTTTCTTCTGTTCCATTGCTACACTTCTTCCCCAGGCTGTTTGTACAGTGGGAAATTCTATTTGAGTTTTTATTACTATTATCATCATCATCATCATTAACTTTAAGCCCCCCCCAAAAAAATAGGGCATTGCAGCATCCTACTCCGTGTATAATTGAAGGTGAATGAATAGAATTGCCTGCATGGAGCTAGGGTGCTCCAATAATGAATGCAATCGTGGTGAGAATGGCTTTCTTTAATATATATATGCACATAGAGCTTAAAATTCACACCAGAGTGATTGCCTTGGCAAGTGGCAGTCTTGGCTTTCTCCACCTTTCAGGTTCCTAATCACCGCCTCAGCCTCACATCAGGTTTGTATTCCTCAGGTATCATTTGTGTGCACATGAGGCCAGATGCCAAAAGGCTTTGCCACTGAGCACGGTTCATTAGCAGGGCTGGAATTAAATAGCTTTATTGACAGAGGGCACTTGTGAGAGGGTGAATGCAGCTCCCCTCCCTCCAGCTTGTGGAGGCAACGCTGGGTTTAAGCTGGCATTAGGCTGGTTTTTAATCTGCAGGTGCTGCCTTTTGTGTGCCTGCATGATCCATGCATGGAGAGAGGCATTGCAAGTGTGCTCGCCCAGACACTGCCATGGGCAAAAGAGGGTGTAAAGGTGGTAGAAGGAAGGATGCAGCCATCTCCTGATTCATGTGGCATCCATGTCGCAGCTGACTGCATTGCAGGTCTTCTCCTGCTGCCAGTGGAACTGAACCATGATGAGGAGGGACCACCCTCTAATGGAGAAAAATAGTATTTCCTTTCCAGGCTGGATCTGAGTATTGGCTTTCAGCTTTGCCTTTGAAGCATGGCTGCAGCATGAGGCAGTGAAGCAGAGCCCACACAGTACCTTAGCACAGAAGGGACAATTTGCAGACAGCTGGCCCCAAAATGTGTTCAGAGGCTTTCCATTCAGCTTGCTCCCATTGCTGTGGCACAGAACCTCAGCTCTGAGTTTAGTTTTTAAGTCAGTGTTCTGGTTTACACATATCAACAAGCATTTTAGACAGGTAAAGTGTAAGGTTCTGCACCTGAGAGGGTGCAGTCCCAAGGCCAGCTGCAGGCTGGGTGGGGAATGGCTGAGAGCAGCCCTGAGGAACAGGCCCTGGGGGTCTGGGCTGAGGAAAAGCTCAAGAGGAGCCTGCAGGGTGAGTGCAGCCCAGACACAACCCTGTGCTGGGCTGCAGCAAGAGCAGTGTGGGCAGCAGGGCAAGGGAGGGGATTCTGCCCCTTGGCTCTGCTCTCCTCACACCCCACCTGCACTCCTGGGTGCCCTTCTGGAGCCCCCAGCACAAGCAGGACATGGAAGTGTTGGAGCCAGTGCAGAGGAGGCCACCAAGATGCTGAGAGGGCTGCAGCAGCTGTGCTGTGAGGAGAGGCTGAGAGAGTTGGGGCTGTGCAGCCTGGAGAAGAGAAGGCTTCCAGGAGCCCTTGGAGTGGCCTTGCAGGATGTGAAGGGGGCTCCAAGAGGTCTGGGGAGGGACTATTGATGAGGTCTTGTGATGAGAGGAGGAGGAATGGGTTTGAAGTGGCAGAGGGGAGACTGAAAGTGGCTGTTAGGCAGAAGTTGTTTGCAGTGAGGGTGGTGAGACACTGGCATAGGTTGCCCAGGGAGGTTGTGGAGCACAGAAGCACAGAATGTGATTCTTTGATCCCATTCTGTGCTTCTGTGCTCCACAACCTCCCTGGAGGTGTTTAAGGCCAGGTTGGATGAGTGCTTGAGCAACCTGTTGTAGTGGGAAGTGACTCAGCCTATGACAGTGGGTTAGAACTGGCTGATCTTTGAGCTCCCTTTCAACCTAAACCATTCTATGGCTCTATATTGTACTTTCCAGGCTAGGTTAACCTTAAATTGTGTTTTCCAGCGAGTGGGCAATCGAAAACCTGTGCCTGTCCAAATCTGCAGAGCTGTTGTTGGTGCAAGATGATTTTTTAAATGACATAAATGAAGGCATTAGTAGCCACTTTCCACCTCCCTAAAATCCCACCCCCAACACCAAAAAAATATTTTCAGCAGCAAAAAAAAGACTGCCTTTGGGAAATGCTGCACTTGACAGCAGCCCTGGATGGAAAATTCTCTACTAACTTCATCTTATTTTGTATGTTAAATGAGGCTTAGAAGAAAGCAGACACATCTGTGACCTGAGCTAGATTGTGTGGTCCTGCTCTATTGGATGGTCCTGATCTGGCTGTGGGGTTTGACTCGATGATCTCTTTGGGTCCCTTCCAACCCCTGACATGCATGGTCCTGATCTGGCAAAGGGGTTTGACTCAATGATCTCTTTGGGTCCCTTCCAACCCCTGACATGCATGGTCCTGATCTGGCTGTGGGGTTTGACTCGATGATCTCTTTGGGTCCCTTCCAACCCCTGACATGCATGGTCCTGATCTGGCAAAGGGGTTACACTCAACGATCTCTTTGGGTCCCTTCCAACCCCTGACATGCATGGTCCTGATCTGGCAAAGGGGTTACACTCAATGATCTCTTTGGGTCCCTTCCAACCCCTGACATGCTCTGAGCCTGTGATCCTGTGATCTATGTATGTATATACACACACATAAAACCAGACAAATATATGTGTCTTCAAGAAAAGACTATATGAGGCACTTAGCATCATGGTCTAGTTGACTGGAGAGGGCTGGGTGCTAGGTTGGACTGGATAAGCTTAGAAGTCTCTTCCAAACTGTTTGATTCTATGATTCTGTGACAGTGATTTATTCGAGAGTGCTCTGTTGGATGATAGACACAGAGAGTCTGCTCAGCAAATTTGGTGATAACACCAAGCTGGGAGGCTTGGCTGACCCAGCTGCAGGCTGTGAGGCCATCCAGAGAGATCTGAACAGACTGAGAGCTGTGCACAGAGCAACCAGGTGAGGTTTAACAATGACAAGTGCAGAGTCCTGCATCTGAGGTGGAATAATAAACTGCACCAGTACAGGCTGGGAGGTGACTGCTGGAGAGCAGACCTGTGGAGAGGGACCTGGGGGGTCTTGGTGGAGAACATCCATGGCCCAGCAATGTGCCCTTGTGGCCAAGAAGGCGAATGGGATCCTGGGCTGTATTAGGAAGAGTGTGTCCAGCAGATCAAGCCCAGTACCGACTCCTTCCCCTCTACTCTGCCCTGCCGAGACCTCATCTTGAATCCTGTGTTCAGTTTTGGGCTCCCCAGTTGAAGAGGGACAGGGATCTGCTGGAGAGGGTCCAGTGGAGGACTAGGAGGATGATGAGGGGACTGGAGGGCATGGCTGATGAGGAGAGGCTGAGGGACCTGGGGCTGCTTAGTCTGGAGAAGAGAAGACTGAGAGGGGAATTGATAAATGTTTCTAAGTATCTGAGGGCTGCCAGGAGTGAGGACAGGCTCTGCTCACTGCTGCCTGGGATAGGACAAGCAGCAATGGGTGTAAGCTGCAGCAAAAGAGGTTCCAGCTCGGCACAAGGGGGAATTTTGTAACTGGAAGGGTCCCAGAGCACTGGCACAGGCTGCCCAGAGAGGCTGTGGAGTCTCCTTCTCTGGAGCCTTTCCAGGGCTGTCTGGATGTGTCCCTCTGTGATCTGTGTTAGATAGGATTGTCCTGCTCTGGCAGGGGGGTTGGACTCGATGGTCTCCTGGGGTCCCTTCCAACCCTTAACATCCTGTGAGCCTCTGATCCTGTGATTTAGTCCACTCACTGACCTAACACAGCACCGTGGCCACTAAACCATGTCCTGAAGCAACCAGCTGTGTGCCAAGGAGGCCAATGCTAACCACAAGGCACAGCTTTGTTAATCAGCTGGATAATTATGGATAACATGGATATTGTTTTTCCTGGTAGATCAATGCTTTCAGAACAAAAAGATCTGAATTTATTTTGGTCTGCCTTGATAGGATGCTCTAAACCATCTCTGTCCAAGACTCTGTCATTTATGAAGTTCTCTGGCCCCCCCTAAATCCTTTATAAGTAGAGCAAATGCATAACCTCCAGCCTGTCTTTGGAATTTATCCCAGTGAGCAGGATCAATATTTCTCCCAGGTGCATCTTTCCTTCGTGCAAGGAGGCAAGGAGTCGGTGCTGGGCTGGTTCAAAATGTGGAGCTGGCTTAGCTCCTTAATGACAGGTGGAAAAAGAAGGGTACAGAATGCATGAGACAGCTTCCTCCTGCTTGACTTCCTGATTAATTAGGTGATAAGAGCACCTAGCCTGATAGTTCAAGTAAGACTATGGATAAGAGTGATTCCAAGGCTTAGAAGGATTCAATGAGCTGTGCTCTGCTAAAACCATCTGGAGTAACCACTGCCAACAGTTATTCTCTTGGAGATGCTCTGAAGGCAAAGATACCAACAACAGGGAGCTGGACAGGCTGCAGAGCTGTGCCCAGGCCAACCTCATGGCATTCAAGAAGGCCAAGGGTAAGGTCCTGCACCTGAGTGGGTGCAATCCCAAACACAACTGCAGGCTGGGTGGGGAATGGCTGAGAGCTGTCCTGAGGAACAGGCCCTGGGGGTCTGGGCTGAGGAAAAGCTCAACAGGAGGCTGCAGTGTGAGTGCAGCCCAGACACAACCCTGTGCTGGGCTGCAGCAAGAGCAGTGTGGGCAGCAGGGCAAGGGAGGGGATTCTGCCCCTTGGCTCTGCTCTCCTCACACCCCACCTGCACTCCTGAGTGCACTTCTGGAGCCCCCAGCACAAGCAGGACATGGAAGTGTTGGAGCCAGTGCAGAGGAGGCCACCAAGATGCTGAGAGGGCTGCAGCAGCTGTGCTGTGAGGAGAGGCTGAGAGAGTTGGGGCTGTGCAGCCTGGAGGAGAGAAGGCTTCCAGGAGAGCTTGGAGTGGCCTTGCAGGATCTGAAATGGACTCCAAGAGGGCTGGGGAGGGACTATTGACAAAGTCTTGTCATGATAGGACAAAGAGGAATGGGTTTAAAGTGTCAGAGGGGAGATTGGAAGTGGATGTTAGGAAGAAGCTGTTTGCACTGAGGGTAGTGAAACAGTGGCAGAGGTTGCCCAGTGAGACAACCCTGGTTGATCCCATTCTGTGCTTCTGTGCTCCACAACCTCCCTGGAGGTGTTCAATGCCAGGCTTGATGAGTCCTTGAGCAACCTGTTCTAGTGGGACGTGTCCCTGTCTACGGCAGAGGGTTGAAATTGGCTGAGCTTTTAGGTCCTTTCCAACCTAAACCATTCTATGATTCTGTGACTCTACACTCACTAAACCACATCCCAAAGTGCCAAGTTTACACTATTATTAAACACTTCCAGGGATGATCTTGGAGGTCTCTTCCAACCTGGTTGATTCTATGATTCTTTCACGTCTCCACCACCACCATGGGCAACCTATTCCAATGCTCAACCTTTCATGGAGGTCATCAAGGTTGGCTAAAGGCATCCTCCAAATTAAACAGATCCAAGGAAATTGAACTTCAAAGCCAACCTGGATGTTTCTGTGATTCTGTGTAAATTTGGGAATGGATGTAAAATCTTCACCTTCATTCTGCATTTTGGCTGTTGGTTTGCAGCAGGCTGTGACCAAGTTGCCCAACTCTCTGTTTCCCTTTCATAGAATCAAGCAGGTTGGAAGAGACCTCCAAGATCATCCACTCCAACCAAGCACCCAGCCCTGGCCAATCAACCAGACCATGGCACTAAGTGTCCCAGCCAGGCTTGGCTTCAACACCTCTAGGGATGGGCACTCCACCACCTCCCTGGGCAGCCCATTCCAATGCCAATCACTCTCTCTGGGAAGAACTTCCTCCTAACATCCAGCCTAGACCTCCCCTGGCACAACTTGAGGCTGTGTCCCCTTGTTCTGTTGCTGGTTGCCTGGCAGCAGAGCCCAACCCCACCTGGCTACAGCCTCCCTTCAGACAGCTGCAGACAGCAATGAGGTCTACTCTGAGCCTCCTCTTCTGCAGGCTGCACACCCCCAGCTCCCTCAGCCTCTCCTCATAGGGTTTGTATTTCCAAGTGAGCCAGAGAAGAATCTGGAAGTCAAATGCCACAGCAGCACCAGGAGTCCTGTTTTGTAAACAGAGTAGCGACAGGAGCCAGTGGAACTGCAGAGAGCTATGGAGCAGTGTGGCTCAAGCTGAATATGTATTAATGTTTGAGCACAGGTGCTGGCACCTCCATCCACACAAAAGTTGATCTGGATAAAAGCCATGCAAGTCATTACCTGGGAAAAATAAAAAGTAGCAGCTGAAATGCAGACTTGCCCAGGATTCAGTCAGTAAATTCTGCAATCTCACTTTTCTAAGGCAATCAACTTCAGAAGGTAATGGAGAGGGGGAGAAAAAAAACAAACAGTAAAATAATGCAAGTGATGTTTCCAAGACTGACTCAGCTGAATGAATCAAAGCACATCTATTATTTATTGCAGCCCTTGATTCGTGGAACTGCCTTGCTCAGGCTGTGCTCCCTTCTCCCCTGCTCTTTGTGCTTTCAATCCCTTCAATGCCTTTTAGCCACTTAGGTCTCAATTTCGGTATCTTTTGTTTAGGCAGTGCATTCCATTCCCCACAGCACTCCACAAACTTAAGGATGAGAAGGAGAAATCCTGAGCTAGGCTGCAACTGCCTTTTCTTGCAGGTGTCAGACCTGGCCTCTCCCTTCCCAGCTGCAACCCATGCATGTGTAGAGCCTGGCACCTGGGAAAGAACAACCCCAGGGAGCAGGATAGGTTGGGGACTGAGCCGTTGGAAGGCAGGGAAGGGGAAAAGGATTTGGGGGTCCAGGTGGATGGGAGGGTGAGCATGAGCCAGCAATGTGGTCTGGTGGCCAGGAGGGGCAATGCCAGTCTGGGGTGGATGAGAAGGGCTGTGGGTAGGAGGTCGAGAGAGGTTCTCCTGCCACTCTACTCTGCCCTGCTGAGGCTGCACCTGGAGGACTGTGTCCAGTTCTGGGCTCCCCACGTCAAGAAGGACCTCAGGGAACTGCTGGAGAGAGTCCAGCACAGAGCCACAAAGCTGCTGAAGGCAATGGAACAGCTCTGTTAGGAGGAGAGCCTGAGGGAGCTGGGGCTGTGCTGCTGGGAGAGGAGGAGCTGAGAGGTGACCTCAGCAATGGTTCTCAAGATGTGCAGGTGAGTGGCAGGAGGCTGGAGCCAGGCTCTGCTGGGTGATGCCCAGTGCCAGGCCAAGGGGCACTGGCTGGAAGCTGAGCCATAGGAAGCTCCATGGAAAGATGAGGAGGAATTTGTTTGTTGTGAGGGTGTCAGGACCCTGGCACAGGCTGCCCAGGAGGGTTGTGGAGTCTCCCTCTCTGAGATATTCCAGAGCTGCCTGGATTTGCTCCTGTGGGATCTGGTTTAGGAGATCCTTCTCTGACAGGTGGGTTGGACTGGCTGAGCTTTGGAGGTCCCTTCCAGCCCCTGACATTTAATAAACCCAACAAACAACCTTCTGACTGCAAAAAATATTCTACCATGACAAAGAAGTAGGCCAGAAGAGGACATTTCACTGTATGCTGCTTTATTGGACATCAGGTGAGTGCTTCCTGCACAAGGCAAGTGTATAAACACTTTTCTTTGCTATATTCTGCTATCATTTCTCCTATCACAGGCTCACAGCTCACAGGATGTTAGGGGTTCAAAGACACTCAGGGAGATCATCCAGTCCAACCCCCCTGCCCCAGAAGGACAATCCTATCTAACACAGATCACACAGGAACACATCCAGACAGGCCTGGAAAGGCTCCAGAGAAGGAGACTCTGAAACCTCTCTGGGCAGCCTGTGCCAGTGCTCTGGGACCTGACAGTCAAGAAGTTCCCCCTTGTGCTGAGCTGGAACCTCCTGTGCTGCAACTTACACCCATTGCTGCTTGTCCTTGTCTGGTTACCCCAGATGGTTTTAGCAGAGCACAGCTCATTGAATCCTTCTAAGCCTTGGAATCACTCTTATCCATAGTCTTACTTGAACTATCAGGCTAGGTACTCTTATCACCTAATTAATCAGGAAGTCAAGCAGGAGGAAGCTGTCTCATGCATTCTGTACCCTTCTTTTTCCACCTGTCATTAAGGAGCTAACCCAGCTCCACATTTTGAACCAGCCTAGCACCGACTCCTTGCCTCCTTGCACGAAGGAAAGATGCACCTGGGAGAAATATTGATCCTGCTCACTGGGATAAATTCCAAAGACAGGCTGGAGGTTATGCATTTGCTCTACTTATAAAGGATTTAGGGGGGGCCAGAGAACTTCATAAATGACAGAGTCTTGGACAGAGATGGTTTAGAGCATCCTATCAAGGCAGACCAAAATAAATTCAGATCTTTTTGTTCTGAAAGCATTGATCTACCAGGAAAAACAATATCCATGTTATCCATAATTATCCAGCTGATTAACAAAGCTGTGCCTTGTGGTTAGCATTGGCCTCCTTGGCACACAGCTGGTTGCTTCAGGACATGGTTTAGTGGCCACGGTGCTGTGTTAGGTCAGTGAGTGGACTAAATCACAGGATCAGAGGCTCACAGGATGTTAAGGGTTGGAAGGGACCCAAGGAGATCATCGAGTCCAACCCCCCTGCCAGAGCAGGACAATCCTATCTAGCACAGATCACAGAGGGACACATCCAGACGGGCCTGGAAAGGCTCCAGAGAAGGAGACTCTGCAACCTCTCTGGGCAGCCTGTGCCAGTGCTCTGGGACCCTTCCAGTTACAAAGTTCCCCCTTGTGCCGAGCTGGAACCTCTTTTGCTGCAGCTTACACCCATTGCTGCTTGTCCTATCCCAGGCAGCAGTGAGCAGAGCCTGTGCCCCCACTCCTGGCAGCCCTCAGATATTTATAAACATTTATCAATTCCCCTCTCAGTCTTCTCTTCTCCAGACTAAGCAGCCCCAGGTCCCTCAGCCTCTCCTCATCAGCCATGCCCTCCAGTCCCCTCATCATCCTCCTTGCCCTTTGCTGGACCCTCTCCAGCAGATCCCTGTCCCCTTTCAACTGGGGAGCCCAAAACTGAACACAGGATTCAAGATGAGGTCTCAGCAGGGCAGAGTAGAGGGGGAGGAGAACCTGCCCTGATCTGCTGGACACACTCTTCCTAACACACCCCAGGATCCCATTGGCCTTCTTGGCCATAAGGGCACATTGCTGTGCCATGGGTAACTTGTTAGCCACCAGGACTCCCAGGTCCCTCTCCACAGGGCTGCTCTCCAGCAGTCACCTCCCAGCCTGTGCTGGTGCAGTTTATTGTTCCTCTCCAGATGCAGGACTCTGATCTTCTTAAAGATCACAGAATCACAACATTCACCAGATTGACAGAGATCTTCTTGTCCTACCATCCCCCTGCAATGAACAAGGCTATATCCTGCTGACTGGACAAGGGGCAATAGGTGGAAGCTGAGGCTTAGGAAGTTTCATTTAAAGATGAGCTATGTCTCCACCCACCAATGAAGTGGAAACCCAGGCTTTCTTGGGTGTTGTGGGTTTCTGGAGGATGCACATCCCAAACTACAGTCTGATTGTAAGCCCTCTCTACCAAGAGATTCAGAAGAAGAATGATTTCCAATGGGGTCCTGAGCAGCAACAAGATTTTGAACAGATCACACAGGAGATTGTGCCTGCAGCATCACTTGGACCAGTTTGGACAGGACAAGAGGTTACAGTGCAGATGGGAAGAATGGTCCCACATGGAGTCTTTGACAGAAAACATTGGGGGAGAAAAGAGGCTGACTTCTGGGCTTTTGGAGTTGGAGTTACAATGGAGCTGAGGACAACTACACTCCAACTGAAAGAGAAATAATGGCAGCATATGAGGGAGTTTAAGATGCCCTGGAGCATATTGGTACTGAAACACAGCTTCTTCTGGCACCCAGACTACCAGAGCTGAGCTGGATGGTCAAAGGGAGAGTCTCCTGTGCCATCATGCAACTGATGCCACATGGAGCAAGTGGATTGCATTGATAACACAACAGCCTTGAATAGGGAGCCCTAATCATTTAGGAATCTTAGAAGGCATCACAAACTGGCCAGAAGGCAAAGATACATGTCCACAAATACCTGAAGGGAGGTTGTAGGCAGGTGGGGTTGGGCTCTTCTGCCAGGCACCCAGGGACAGAACAAGGGGACACAGCCTCAAGCTGTGCCAGGGGAGGTCTAGGCTGGATGTTAGGAGCAGAGAGAGTGATTGGCATTGGAATGGGCTGCCCAGGGAGGTGGTGGAGTCACTGTCCCTGGAGGTGTTGAAGCCAAGCCTGGCTGGGGCACTTAGTTCCATGGTCTGGTTGCTTGGCTAGAGCTGGGTGCTAGGCTGGGCTGGATGAGCTTGGAGCTCTCTTCCAACCTGTTTGACGACAACTTCCTACTAGCATCCAGCCTCAACATGCCCTGGCACAGCTTGAGGCTGTGTCCCCTTGTTCTCTTGCTGGGTGCCTGGCAGAAGAGCTTAACCCCACCTGGCTACAGCCTCCCTGCAGGGAGCTGCAGACAGCAATGAGCTCTGCCCCGAGCCTCCTCTTCTGCAGGCCAAACACCCCCAGCTCCCTCAGCCTCTCCTCACAGGGCTCTGCTCCAGGACCCTCCCCAGCCTTGCTGCCCTGCTCTCGACACCTTCCAGCACCTCAACATCTCTCTTCAGTTGAGGAGCCCACAACTGGAAACAACACTCCAGGGGTGGCCTGAGCAGTGCTGAGCACAGGGGCAGAAGAACCTCCCTTGTCCTGCTGCCCACACTGCTCCTGAGCCAGCCCAGGATGCCATTGGCTCTGCTGCCCACCTGGGCACTGCTGCCTCAGCTTCAGCTCCTCTCTGCCACCACCCCCAGCTCCCTCTCTGCCTGCCTGCTCTCAGCCACTCTTATGACTATTCAAATCAATCAAGGAATGCACTTGAAGCTTTGTTCAATGTCAATGCGTTGCCACAATCAGCCTTGCGCTCTACTGCTGCTTGCAAAGTTCTGACTGATCTAAGCCTGTTTTCAACTATTGATCCATGTTTGCTACCAGCCCTATCAGGAAAACAGTCAAAGCTTTATTATCTTGTAGATTTTGCCCTTAAATCACCTCTATTAATCATGCTTGGTGACTGCATATCCAATACTCACCACTCTCCCTTCCTTTTATTTCCTTCCCTTCCAACTCCTTCATTCCACACTTCTACTGCTTCTTTGATCTCTTATTGTCAAATTTAAAGACAAGCAAAGGGAAAACCACTGAAGTCTGCTTTTGCCCTATTCATTTAAATGTCAAAGGATCAAGCTGTCAGGATCTTCTGCATCATCCCTAGCACGAGCAGAATAACAGAACAACCCAGAATATTTCTGGCTTTGATGCTGGGGGAAAGCAAAGGAAAGGAAAGGAATGAAGGCTGCTGTATAACAGATCATAGATGATCTGGATGAGGGCATGGAGTCAGTCATCAGCAAGTTTGCAGATGACACCAAGCTGGGGGCAGATGTGGCTGGGTTGGAGGGCAGAAGGGCTCTGCAGCAGGACCTTGACCACCTGCACAGATGGGCAGAGTCCAAGGGGATGGCTTCAATAGCTCCAAGTGCAGGGTGCTGCACTTTGGCCACAGCAACCCCATGCAGAGATACAGGCTGGGGTGGGAGTGGCTGGAGAGCAGCCAGACAGAGAGGGATCTGGGGGTGTTGATTGATACCCACCTG
>NC_087270.1:3205000-3222500 GCF_015220805.1 Pogoniulus pusillus
GAATGGGTTAAAAGTGTCAGAGGGAAGATTGAAAGTGGATGCTAGGAAGAAGTTGTTTGCAGTGAGGGTGGCACAGGTTGCCCAGGGGAGTTGTGGAGCACAGAAACACCCAATGTGATCAGAGATCGAATTCTGTGCTCCACAACCTCCCTGGAGGTGTCCAAGGCCAGGTTGGATTAGACCTTGAGTGACCTGTTCTAGTGGGAGGTGTCCCTGCCTGTAGCAGGGGGTTGTAGCTGGCTGAGCTTTGAGGTCCCTTCCAACCTAAACCATTCTATAATCCTATGATTCTATGATTCTACATTACTGCCACTGGACAGAAATCAAATGGGAATTTTCAGCTAATGACTAAATAACTCAGATGGAGGAAATCCATAAACTCCATAGGAACCAAGAGGTGTGAGAGGTTTGACATTCCTTGGCAATCACAGGCTCACAGGATGTTAGGAGTTGGACGGCACCCAAGGAGATCATTGAGTCCAACTCTCCTGCCAGAGCAGGACAATTCTAACTGCAGCAATACCATTGCTGCAATGCTGGCAGCAATGTTTCAAAGAGAGGATAGATGATGCCTAGACTTGGGAAAGACTGGGACAGCAACCTCATTGGAGATATGGGAAGGTTGTGCTCCAAATCTCACCTCCTGCCCTCTCATTCCTCGTTTTGTCACCTTCCCTTCTCTTTTCCTTTCCCTTCTCTTCCCTCTCCTTCCCTCCCCTTCCCTTCTCTCCCCTCCTCTCCCCTTTTCCTTCCCCTCCCCTTTTCCCTTCTCTTCACTTCCCTTCCATTCTCCTTTCCCTTCCCTTCTCTTTTCCCTTCCCTTCCCTTCCCTTCCCTTCCCTTCCCTTCCCTTCCCTTCCCTTCCCTTCCCTTCCCTTCCCTTCCCGTCCCTTCCCTTCCCTTCCCTTCCCTTCCCTTCCCTTCCCTTCCCTTCCCTTCCCTCCCCTTCCCTTCTCTCCCCTCCTCTCCCCTTTTCCTTCCCCTCCCCTTTTCCCTTCTCTTCACTTCCCTTCCATTCTCCTTTCCCTTCCCTTCTCTTTTCCCTTCCCTTCCCTTCCCTTCCCTTCCCTTCCCTTCCCTTCCCTTCCCTTCCCTTCCCTTCCCTTCCCTTCCCTTCCCTTCCCTTCCCTTCCCTTCCCTTCCCTTCCCTTCCCTTCCCTTCCCTTCCCTTCCCTTCCCTTCCCTTCCCTTCCCTTCCCTTCCCTTCCCTCCCCTCCCCTCCCCTCCTCTCCCCTCCTCTCCCCTTTTCCCTCCTTTTCCCTTCTCTTCCCTTTTCCCTTCCCTTTCTCTTTTCATTTCCTTTCTCTTTTTTCCCTCTCCTTTCCCCTTTTCTTTTTTTTTTCACTTTTTTCTTCCCCTTTCCCTGGTGTTCAGGATGAGTATGTTCAGAATGAGGCTTTGAGCAACCTGATCTAGTGGGAGGTGTCCTTGCCTATGGCAGGGAGTTGGAACTGGCTGAGCTTTGAGGTCTCTTCCAACCTAAACCATTTTATGAGGCCATGACTGTGTGTGACATACTCCAGTCTATACTGTGTGAGTCTATAGCATGGGTTGTGGAATCTTCCACTGATTAATGCTTTCAGCAGGGAATTAGGTTGAACAGGTGGAAAAATCTGTTCACTGAGAGGGTTGTCAAGCTTGGAACAGGCTGCCCATGGAGAGAGTTGAATCCCCAACTCTGGAGCTGTTTAAAAGAGGCGTAGATGTGGTGCTAAGGGACAAGGTTTAGCATCAGATTTGGTATCATGGAATCATAGAATCAAGCAGGTTGGAAGAGACCTCCAAGCTCACCCAGCCCAACCTAGCACCCAGCCCTGTCCAGTCAACTAGACCATGGCACTAAGTGCCTCAGCCAGGCTTTACTTCAACACCTCCAGTGATGGTGACTCCACCACCTCCCTGGGCAGCCCATTCCAATGCCAATCACTCTCTCTGACAACAACTTCCTCCTAACATCGAGCCCAGACCTCCCCCGGCACAACTGGAGGCTGTGTCCCCTTCTTCTGTTGCTGGTTGCCTGGCAGCAGAGCCCAACCCCACCTGGCTACAACCTCCCTTCAGGCAGTTGTAGAGAGCAATGAGGTCTGCCCTGAGCCTCCTCTTCTGCAGTTTTCATTCCAGTATTGCAGATAGGAACAAAGTAGCTTTTAGGCAGCATGGAGGACCAGAACTAAAGATTAAATTGTGCAGTTCAATTCTAACAGCATTATAAAGTTTGGCTCTAGGGTAAATCCAAGCAGAGAGATCTCCTCCCTTTCCTTGACACCTAGCAGAACCTTATTGTGGAGTCCATTTTTGGGTGTAACCTTCTGTTAGGCAGAAGGGAACTCTCTGTTTAGATGATTTTCTGCTGTTTCTCCAAGCATCTGCTTCTGACCACTGCCTAACTCCTGGTGTCTGATGCAGAATAAAGAAGAGTCCATCCTCATGTTTATTTTAGGTGCCAGCGTTCCTTAGCTACTGTTATTCTGCAGCTCCACTAAAGTCAGCTCATAACCTGGGGATATGGATCAGTGAGCACTGAGAACTGCAGGATCCAGGCTATTATTGCACAGGTTTTTGAGGGCTGCTTCATTATTTTCCAAACCATCCCCAACTCCTTATCCCTGCCCAATTCCTGGACATGTCTAATGGATGCACAGCCTCAGAGAATCATTTGCTTCCCACTGTACCTGACACATCATTTCTCAGCCAGAGATTCCTATTACTCATCTCTCTTCCATGCTTTGCATAGGTCACTAAAGCAGCATCAATCTGTCTTATAATGGATTTTAATCTGAGTCCTGTTCTGGTAGTGAAAATGGTTGAGCTGGGTGAAAAATCATCTGTAAAGGAGTACTTTACTAAGGCCTTAATTTCTCTTTGTTCTATTATTGTCTGTGTGTATTATTATTGTTGTTGTTGTTATTTTTCTTGTTGTTGAATTATAGAATTAAAATCTTAGAATGGTTTAGGTTGGAAGTGACTTCAAAGATCATCTAGTTCCAAATTATTGTTATTACTACTACTATTATTATTGTTGTTGTTGTAATTGTTGCTATTAGTGCTATTTTTATTGAATCAGAGAACCACAGAATGCTTTAGACTGGAAGGGACCTCAAAGATTATCTAGTTGCAAATTGTTACTACTATTGTTGTTGTTGCTGAATCGTAGAATCATAGACTCTTAGAATGGTTTAGGTTGGAAGGGGCATAAAAGATCATCTAGTTCCAAATTATTACTACTACTACTATAATTATTGTTGTAATTGTTGCTATTATTGTTATTTGTATTCAATCAGAGAATCGTAACATGGCTTAGGTTGAAAGAGACCTCAAAGATCATCTAGTTCCAAATTTTTACTACTACTACTACTACTACTACTACTACTACTATAATTACTATTATTGTTGTTGCAATTGTTGCTATTATTGTTATTTTTATTGAATCAGAGAATCATAGCATGGCTTAGGTTGAAAGAGACCTCAAAGATCATCTAGTTCCAAATTTTTACTACTGCTACTACTATAGAATCATAAAATCTTAGAATAGTTTAGGTTGGAAGGGACATCAAAGATCATCTAGTTCCAAATTATTACTACTACTGTTACTACTAATATTGTTGCTGTTGAATCATGGAATCTTAGGATGGTTTAGGTTGGAATGGACATCAAAGATCATCTAGTTCCAAGTTATTACTACCACTACTACTATTACTGTTGCTGTTGTTGTTGTAATTATTGTTATTATTGTTATTTGTATTGAATCATAGAATGGCTTAGGTTGGAAGGGAACTCAAGGATCATCTATATCCAAATTATTGCTACTATTGCTGTTGTTGTTGAATTATAGAACAATAGAATGGTTTAGGTTGAAAGGGACCTCAAAGATCATCTAGTTCCAAATTATTGCTGCTTTTATTATTATTATTATTCTTGATGTTGTTGTAGTTTCTGCTGCTGCTGCTTTTGTTATCGTTATTGTTATTGGATCATAGAATCATATAATGGTTTAGCTTGGAAGGGAACTCAAAGATCATCTAGATCCAAATTATTACTACTACTATTAATATTATTGTTGTTGTTGAATCATAGAATCATAAAATCTTAGAATGGTTTAGATTGGAATGGACTTCAAAGATCATTTACTTCCAAATTGCTACTACTTCTATTATTATAATTAATATTATTGTTGTTGTTGAATCATAGAATCATAAAATCTTAGAATGGACTTCAAAGATCATCTGCTTCCAAATTACTACTACTACTACTACTACTACTACTACTACTACTACTATTATTAATATTATTGTTGTTATTGAGTCATAGAATGGCTCAGATTGAAAGGGACCTCAAACATCATCTATTTCCAAGTCATTACTGTTACTACATTATTGTTGTTGATGATGCTGTTGTTGAATCATAGAATAATAGAATGGCTTAGGTTGGAAGGGACCTCAAAGATCACCTAGTTCCAAATTATTATTATTATTATTATTATTATTGTTGTTGTTGTTGTTGTTGTTGTTGCTGCTGCTATTGTTATCATTATGATTATTATTAAATCATAGAACCATATAATGGCTTAGGTTGGAAGGGACCTCAAAGATCATCTACTTCCAAATTATTACTACTACTGTTATTATTATTATTTTTATTATTATTGATGTTGAATCATAGAATAATAGAATGATTTAGGTGGGAAGGGACCTCAAAGATCCCCTAGTTCCAAATTATTATTAATATTATTGTTGCTGTTGTTGTTGTTGTTGCTGCTGCTATTGTTATCATCATTATTATTATTGAATCATACAACCATAGAATGGCTTAGGTTGGAAGAGACCTCAAAGATCATCTACTTCCAAATTATTACTACTACTGTTATTATTATTATTATTATTGATGTCAAATCATAGAATAATAGAATGATTTAGGTGGGAAGGGACCTCAAAGATCCCCTAGTTCCAAATTACTATTACTATTATTGTTGTTGTTGTTGCTGCTGCTATTGTTATCATCATTATTATTATTATTGAATCATACAACCATATAATGGCTTAGGTTGGAAGGGGCCTCAAAGATCAGCTAGTCCCAAATTATTATTACTACTACTGTTATTATTGTTGTTGTTGTTGCTGCTGCTGTTGTTATCACCATTATCATTATTGAATCATAGAACCATTTAATGATTTAGGTTGGAAGGGGCCTTAAAAATCATCTAGTTCCAAGTTATTACTACTACTACTACTATTATAATTGTTGTATCATAGAATAATAGAATGATTTAGGTTGGAAGGGACCTCAAAGATTACCTAGTTCCAAATTATTATTACTATTATTATTGTTGCTGCTGCTATTGTTATCATCATTGTTATTACTGAATCATACAACCATATAATGCTTTAGCTTGGAATGGACCTCAAAGATCATCTACTTCTAAATTATTATTACCATTGCTACTATTATTATTATTGTTGTTGTTGCTGTTGAATCATAGAATAATAGAATGATTTAGGTGGGAAGAGACCTCAAAGATCACCTAGTCCCAAATTATTATTACTATTATTACTATTATTGTTGATGTTGTTGTTGTTGTGGCTGCTGCTGCTATTCTTATCATTATTATTATTGAATCATAGAATAACAGAATGGTTTAAGTTGGAAGGGACCTCAAAGATCACCTAGTCCCAAATTATTATTATTATTATTATTATTATTATTATTATTATTATTATTGTTATTGTTATTATTGTGGTTGTTGTTTTTGTTGCTGCTGCTGCTATTGTTATTATTATTATTATTATTATTATTATTATTATTATTAAATCCTAGAACCATAGAATGGCTTAGGTTGGAAGGGGCCTCAAAGATCATCTAGTTCCAAATTATTACTACTACTACTATTATTATTGTTGTTGTTGAGTCATAGAATAATAGAATGATTTAGGTTGGAAGGGACCTCAAAGATTACCTAGTCCCAAATTATTATTACTATTATTATTATTACTATTAATGTTGATGATGTGGTTGTTGTGGCTGCTGCTGCTATTCTTATCATTATTATTATTATTGAATCATAGAATAACAGAATGGTTTAAGTTGGAAGGGACCTCAAAGATCACCTAGTCCCAAATTATTATTATTATTATTATTATTATTATTATTATTATTATTATTATTATTATTATTGAATCATAGAACCATAGAATGGCTTAGGTTGGAAGGGGCCTCAAAGATCATCTAGTTCCAAATTATTACTACTACTACTACTATTATTATTCTTATTGTTGAGTCATAGGATAATAGAATGATTTAGGTTGGAAGGGACCTCAAAGATCATCTAGTTCCAAATTATTACTACTACTACTACTGTTATTATTGTTGTTGTTGAGTCATAGGATAATAGAATGATTTAGGTTGGAAGGGACCTCAAAGATCATCTAGTTCCAAATTATTACTACTACTACTACTGTTATTATTGTTGTTGTTGAGTCATAGGATAATAGAATGATTTAGGTTGGAAGGGACCTCAAAGATCACCTAGTTCCAAATTATTACTACTATTATTATTGTGGTTGTTGCTGCTGCTGCTGCTATTGTTATCATCATTATTATTATTGAATCATACAACCATATAATGGCTTAGGTTGGAAGGGACCTGAAAGATCATCTTAATAATAATAATAAAAATAATAATAATGCTCTTTTTTGTTATTGCTATTATTGTTGTTTTTATTTCTAGCCAAACCTAAAGAAATCTACTTTTGGAAAACAAAAGACCACATGGCACATAAAAATTTATCAGAGGCTTGGTGATCCAACCTCCTGAAGAGGTGCAATTAGAGAGGTGCAGCTAAAAAAGAGAAAGCAAAGGCACACTTCTCAATCTTCCCAAATCTTTGAGCATTCTGCAAACTGCAAATGAAGCTTTGGGGCACATTGACTGCGATCTGTGAAACAACAACAGAAACAAGAGCTATATCACACTATCACAGTATCAGAGTATCATGAGGGTTGGAAGAGACCTCACAGATCATCATGTCCAACCCTTTACCACAGAGCTCAAGGCCAGACCATGGCACCAAGTGCCACGTCCAGTCCTGCCTTGAACAGCTCCAGGGATGGCGACTCCACCACCTCCCCGGGCAGCCCATTCCAGTGTCCAATGACTCTCTCAGGGAAGAACTTTCTCCTCACCTCCAGCCTAAATCTCCCCTGGCACAGCCTGAGGCTGTGTCCTCTTGTTCTGGTGCTGGCCACCTGAGAGAAGAGAGCAACCTCCTCCTGGCCACAACCACCCCTCAGGTAGTTGTAGACAGCAATAAGGTCTGCCCTGAGCCTCCTCTTCTCCAGGCTAACCAATCCCAGCTCCCTCAGCCTCTCCTCGTAGGGCTGTGCTCAAGGCCTCTCCCCAGCCTCATTGCCCTTCTCTGGACACCCTCAAGCATCTCAATGTCCCTCCCAAACTGGGGGCTGTTCATTAGCAGTGGATAATCTGAGTCATGCACACCCTTCCCCCCTGGATTTGCCAGCGTGAGAGCAGCAGATCTGCAGGCTGCAGGAGGCAGGATTAAACTTCTCATTCAGCTGATGATGTCTTGTAGTAATTTGGGGGTTGAAGCATCAAAGCAGCTCAGTTTTCACCACCACAAAGGTGTTTCTTTTCCAGGTTACCCAAAATCAGGTGTGTCTGTGTGTCTGTGTGTTCTTTCTCTCCCTGTCTTGTGCTATTTACTGACAAGCTTTGAGCAGGGCTGTAAGCTCAGCTCTGTAAAAATCAAGTGATTCATTGCAGTGCATTTAATTGGCTTTCAAAACATGTCAGTCACTCAGCTCCAGCTCCTCGTTAGTTCCAAGGTGCTATTGCTGCTTCCTTCCCCTTTCACAACAATCTCTTTGAGGAATAAATGCTTCTTGCTCTGTGTGGCACATCAGTCAGTGCACCAGCTGCATCTGTACTACTAGATGTGAAATAAGCTGGGGTTGAGCTATCAGTCCACTGGTGCTACAGCTAACTGGGTGACATGTAGTACAGCCTTACTTCTGCCTTCTATTAACCTCCAGAGGACAGAAGAATCATGAAGATTTGTCTACCAGACTTAGTAGAGTTAGGTAATGCTTGGACTCAAGGATCTTAAAGGTCTTTTCTAAACCAAACCACTCTATAATTCTAGGAGTTCATTATTCTATAACTCATAGAAGCATAGAATCACAGAATCAGTCAGGGTTGGAAGGGACCACAAGGAGCAGCCAGTTCCAATTCCCATGCCATGCCCAAGGACACCTCATACTAGATCAGGTTGGCCACAGCCTCATCCAGCCTGGCCTTAAACACCTCAAGGCATGAGGTTTCTATTACCCTTCTGGCAACCCATTCCAGGCTCTCACCACCCTCATGCTGAACAACTTCTTCCTAACATCCAGGCTAAATCTCCCCATTTCCAGCTTTGCTCCATTCCTCCCAATCCTGGCACTCCCTGACAGCCTCAAAAGTCCCTCCCCAGCTTTCTTATAGCCTCCTTTTTTGTAGCCCACTTCAGATACTGGAAGGCCACAAGAAGGTCACCTGGGAGCCTCCTCTTCTCCAGCCTGCACAGCCCAAACTTCCTCAGTCTCTCCTCACAGCAGAGCAGCTCCAAAACTCTGCTCATCCATCATGGCCCTTCTCTGGACACCTTCCAGCACCTCCATAGCCTTCATGTCCCAGGAGCTCCAGAACTGGATGCAGTACTCCAGGTTGGGTCTCACCAGTGCAGAGTAGAAGAGGAGAATCATACAGTTTCACCTACCAGACTTCACAGAGTTAGATAATGCTTGAAGTCAACAATCTTAAAGGTCATTTCCAACAAAAACCACTCTATAATTCTAAGACTCCATTACTGTTCTGTGATTCCATGATTCTTTAATCCCATACTTCCATGAACAGGAAGAACTGCCACACTGCCCAGCTCAGTTGCCTGGCAGAATGTTAGGTGGATGCAGTGATTGCTCTTAGAATAGAATCACAGAATCATAGAATCAAGCAGGTTGGAAGAGACCTCCAAGCTCACCCAGCCCAAACTAGCACCCAGCCCTGGCCAATCAACCAGACCATGGTACTAAGTGCCCCAGCCAGGCTTGGCTTCAACACCTCCAGGGATGGGCACTCCACCACCTCCCTGGGCAGCCCATTCCAATGCCAATCACTCTCTCTGACAACAACTTCCTAACAACATCCAGCCTGTACTTCCCCTGGCACAACTTGAGACTGTGTCCCCTTGTTCTGATGCTGGTTGCCTGGCAGGAGAGCCCAACCCCACCTGGCTACTACCTGCCTTCAGGTAGTTGTAGCCTCTATGCCTATCTACAGCTGTATGAAATAAAGGCAAGAAATGAAGAAAAGAACTAAACTAATCAATAAAACAGGATGAACCAAAGTGAAATAAAATCAATATAATAATAATAAGAGAATTAAACTAAAGCTAATAAATAAAATAGGAGAAATAAAAATCAATATAATAATAATAAGGGAGCTAAACTAAACTAATAAATAAAACAGGACAACCAGCAATAGAACAAGGGGACACAGCCTCAAGTTGTGCTGGGGGAAGTCTAGGCTGGATGTTAGGAGGAAGTTGTTGGCAGAGAGAGTGATTGGCATTGGAATGGGCTGCCCAGGGAGGTGGTGGAGTCCCCATCCCTGGAGGTGTTGAAGCCAAGCCTGGATGAGGCACTTAGTGCTATGGTCTGGTTGATTGGCTGGGGCTGGGTGCTAGGTTGGACTGGATGATCTTGGAGGTCTCTTCCAACCTGCTTGATTCTATGATTCTATGAAAATGAAATAAAATTAAAGACTGGATGAGGCACTTAGTGCCATGGTCTGGTTGATTGGATAGGGCAGGGTGATAGGTTGGACTGGATGATCTTGGAGGTCTCTTCCAACCTGGTTGATTCTATGATTCTATGATTCTGTGATTCTATGAAAATGAAGAAAATATTAAACCAGAATATATTAAAAAGAAATAAAATAATTAAAACGAAATTAAATAATAAAATAACCAAAATAAAGTAGAACAGAACAGATTGAAACTAAATTAGCAAAACAATAAAACAACTCAACTAAGCTAAAGGAAACAGGACGAACCAAAATGAAATTAAATCAATACAGTAATAAAATAAGTAAACTAAAGAGATAGATCAAATAAAAGAGGATCATAGTAGTATCATAGTATCGTAGTATAGTATCATAGTATCATAGTATCATCAGGGTTGGAAGAGACCTCACAGATCATCGAGTCCAACCCTTTACCACAGAGCTCAAGGCCAGACCATGGCACCAAGTGCCACGTCCAGTCCTGCCTTGAACAGCTCCAGGGACGGCGACTCCACCACCTCCCCGGGCAGCCCATTCCAGTGTCCAATGACTCTCTCAGGGAAGAACTTTCTCCTCACCTCCAGCCTAAATCTCCCCTGGCACAGCCTGAGGCTGTGTCCTCTCGTTCTGGTGCTGGCCACCTGAGAGAAGAGAGCAACCTCCTCCTGGCCACAACCACCCCGTAGGTAGTTGTAGACAACAATAAGGTCTCCCCTGAGCCTCCTCTTCTCCAGGCTAACCAATCCCAGCTCCCTCAGCCTCTCCTCATAGGGCTTGGATCACCCAAAAGGAAATAAAAGCAATAAAGTACTAAAATAAAGTATCTTAAAGAGAAATAAAATAAAATAAAACACTAAAGTAAAATTAAAGTACTAAAATAAAATATCTTAAAGAGAAATAAAATAAAATAAAACACCAAAGTAAAATTAAAAAAGAAAATAAAGTCAAATAAAATAAACCAAAGTAAACTAAAATACTAAGCTAAACCAAAAAACTACAATAAACAAGATGCTAATGTATAACTTAAAAATTATACGTGCCGGGGGAAGTCTAGGCTGGATGTTGTTAGGAAGTTGTTGTCAGAGAGAGTGATTGGCATTGGAATGGGCTGCCCAGGGAGGTGGTGGAGTCCCCATCCCTGGAGGTGTTGAAGCCAAGCCTGGCTGGGACACTTAGTGCCATGGTCTGGTTGTTTGGTGCTAGGTTGGACTGGATGAGTTTAGAGGTCTCTTCCAACCAGGTTGACTCTATGATTCTATGATTAATGATTCTATGATTTTATTATTATGTTTCCTCAGTTTCCTTCCAACTTCCTAACCTTATCTGTTTTCTCTTCTCCTTTCACCCATGACTAATTCGTATCACATTCTTCTTGTTCAGAAAACCAGGTTGATCAGAATCACAGAGTCGCAGAGTCACAGAATCACAGAGTCACAGGACAAAGAATCACAAAATCACAGAATCACAGTCACAACAGTGCAGAATCAAAGAGTCACAAGATCAGAGAATCACAGTCACAGTCAGAGAATCAGTGTCACAGCATCCCAGAGCCATAGAGTCACAGAATCACAGTCACAGAGTCACAAGACCACCGAATCACAGAATCACAGTCATGGAGTCACAGTCACAAAATCAAAGAGTCACAGAATCGGTGACAGAGTCGCAGTTACAGAGTCATAGAATCACAGAATCAGTCAGGGTTGGAAGGGAGCACAAGGAGTAGCCAGTGCCAACCCCCTGCCATGCTCAGGGACACCCTACCCTAGAGCAGGCTGCACACAGCCTCAGCCAGCCTGGCCTCAAACACCTCCAGCCATGGGGCCTCAACCACCTCCCTGGGCAACCCATTCCAGCCTCTCACCACTCTCCTGCTCAACAACTTCCTCCTCACATTCACTCTGAATCTCCCCATCCCCAGCTTTGCTCCGTACCTCACACTCCTGGCACTCCCTGACAGCCTAAAAAGTCCCTCCCCAGCTTTTTTGTAGCCCGTTTCAGATCCTGGAAGGCCACAAGAAAGTCACCTCAGAACCTCCTCCACCTCAGAGGTCCCTTCCAACCTAAACCGTTCTATGACTCTATTCTATATTCTTAACATCTTTGCATTCCAGAACTCATCCTAATCTTTATAGGTCATTATTAAGCTCCTACAAAATCTTCCTGCAGAGTCAAACTGTACTTTTTTTTTTTTTTTTTCAGAAGAAGAAACCATTGCCCAAAGCTTTACTCAGACCTGATTGCAGTAGCATCTTCTTTCCCTCTTTGTTCTTCTTTTACTCACAGTGCTCAGGATCTTTTTAAAGGTTTTGCTTTAATTTCCTGTGCAAAACTTAAGTCACTTCGATCAGCTCAGTCATCTTTTGGCAACCTTTGCTTTCCTGGCCTTTCATGTACAGCTTTCTTTGCTGATCAATCTCCTTCCTTCATTCCCTCTAGGTACTCTGCTTGCTCCAAATATCCTCTTTGAGGTGCTATTAATTGAGCAGGAGCTTACATATTTTTCATGTCCTGGGCCAAGTCTTCTTTGAAAAACCTCAGAATTTAGCACATTTATTTAAAGCCAATATTACAGTTGAGCAAATATGGGTATCTCTCAGCATATCTGCACAATCCGTGGTGCATACCAGTTGGTGTCAAAGTAGTAATTAAATACAGTGCAAAAGCAAATCAGGGCCTCCAAATGTTAATCTCATTATCACCTTCTCAGCACTGCTTGCCAGAAAGTTAACAGCCGTTAAAGCTCTGCTGCTCATCCAATCAGAATATTAAATTAATCACTATGGCCTGACACAAATATTGTCAGTGGTGTTAATCCTTTGCTTTGTACATAGCAAACAGGGAAAGAAGTGGCTGTCTGTGGAGCTTGGTGCATTCCTGGTGACATTTCAAATGTGCATCCTACTTTGGAATGTTTCTGTGTCGTGGTTTGCAAGGAAAAGCCTCTCAGAGGCTGGAAACTGCATCTCGTGTCTGGCTCCCAAGCTTTTTCCTTCAGCCTGCTCTTTCACTACCACTGGTCGTAGAGTCACAGAGTCACAGAGTCCTAGAGCTATAGAATCATAGAACCATAGAATCACAGACCCATAGAACCACAGAATTAGAGTCATAGAATCATAGAATCACAGCCAGAGAATCATAGAACCATAGAAATATAGAATCATAGAATCATAGTGCCATACAATCATAGAATCACAGAGCTGTAGAATCATCGAGCAATAGAATCATAGCATCAGAGTCATAGAATCACAGAACTATAGAAACATAAAAGCATAGAACTATAGAAACATAAAATCATAGAATTATAGAGCCATAGAATCACAGATTCATAGAACCATAAAATCAGAGTCATAGAATCATAGAATCACAGAGCCATAGAATCATAGAGCAATAGAATCATAGAATCAGCCATAGAATCATAGAAGCATAGAAACATAGAATCATAGAATCAGAGTCATAGAGTCATAGAATCACAGAATCATAGAATCACAGAAGCAGAGTCACAGACTCATAGAATCATAGAATCAGAGTCAGAGTCAGAGTGGCTGGAGAGCAGCCAAACAGAGAGGGATCTGGGGGTGCTGATTGATACCCACCTGAACATGAGCCAGCAGTGTGCCCAGGTGGCCAAGAGAGCCAGTGGCATCCTGGCCTGCATCAGGAATGGTGTGGTCAGCAGGAGCAGGGAGGTCATTCTGCCCCTGTACTCTGCACTGGTTAGACCACACCTTGAGTGCTGTGTTCAGTTCTGGGCCCCCCAGTTTAGGAGGGACATTGAGATGCTTGAGCGTGTCCAGAGAAGGGCAACGAGGCTGGGGAGAGGCCTTGAGCACAGCCCTACGAGGAGAGGCTGAGGGAGCTGGGATTGGTTAGCCTGGAGAAGAGGAGGCTCAGGGGAGACCTTATTGCTGTCTGCAACTACCTGAGGGGAGGTTGTGGCCAGGAGGAGGTTGCTCTCTTCTCTCAGGTGGCCAGCACCAGAACAAGAGGACACAGCCTCAGGGTGTGCCAGGGGAGATTTAGGCTGGAGGTGAGGAGAAAGTTCTTCCCTGAGAGAGTCATTGGACACTGGAATGGGCTGCCCGGGGAGGTGGTGGAGTCGCCGTCCCTGGAGCTGTTCAAGGCAGGACTGGACGTGGCACTTGGTGCCATGGTCTGGCCTTGAGCTCTGTGGTAAAGGGTTGGACTTGATGATCTGTGAGGTCTCTTCCAACCCTGATGATACTGTGAGACTGTGATAGAATCATAGAACCATAGAATCATAGAATCACAGAAGCGGAGTCACAGACTCATAGAATGATAGGATCAGAGTCATAGAATCATAGAACCATAGAACCATAGAATCATAGAGCCATAGAATCACAGAACCATAGATCATAGAATCAGTCATAGAATCATAGAATCACAGCCATAGAAGCATACAAGCAGAGTCACAGAACCACAGAACCACAGAATCATAGAATCAGACTTATAGATTCATAGAACTATAGAATCATAGAGCCATAGAATCATAGAACCATAGAGCCATAGAGCCACAGAATCATATAATCAGAGTCATAGAATCACAGAATCATAGAATCACAGAGTCATAAAATCATAGAGTCATAGAACCATAGATTCATAGAATCATAGAATTGTTTTGGTTGAAAAAGAGCTCTAAAAAGGAAGACATTCTTCAGTAGAAGTGTGGAGTGACTCTGGAATAGGCTGAGCAGGAAGGTTGTGGATGCTTCCTTCCTGGAAGTGTTTAAGGCTAGGTTGGATGAAGTTTTGAGCAGCCAAGTCTAGTTGAGAGGTGTCCCTGCTCAATGTGGAGAGGCTGGAGTGGGTGACCTCTAAGGTGTCTTCTAACCATTTTGAGCTCTTCTCTGATTTTATTACCACCTCTCTGGGCAATCCCTTCCAGTGTCTCACCACCCTTATAGTGAAGAACTTCTTCCTAATATTCAATCTGAATCAACCCACTTCTAGTTTTCCTTCATTCCCCTTGGTCTTATCCCTACCCAACACCCTAAAATGTCCCTCACCAGCTTTGTTGTTGCCCCCCTTAAGCCACTGGAATGCCCAAATAAAGTCACCTTGAAGCCTCCTCCTCTCCAGATAGAACAACCCCAACTCTGTCAGCCTGTCTCCATAGCAGAGATGCTTCAGCCCTCCAATCATCCTCCTGGAGCCTCCTCCTCTCCAGATTGAACAACCCCAACTCTGTCAGCCTGTCTCCATAGCAGAGATGCTCCAGCCCTCTGATCATCCTCCTGGAGCCTCCTCCTCTCCAGATTGAACAACCCCAACTCTGTCAGCCTGTCTCCATAGCAGAGATGCTCCAGCCCTCTGATCATCCTCCTGGAGCCTCCTCCTCTCCAGATTGAACAACCCCAACTCTGTCAGCCTGTCTCCATAGCAGAGATGCTTCAGCCCTCTGATCATCCTCCTGGAGCCTCCTCCTCTCCAGATTGAACAACCCCAACTCTGTCAGCCTGTCTCCGTAGCAGAGATGCTTCAGCCCTCTGATCATCCTCCTGGAACCTCCTCCTCTCCAGATTGAACAACCCCAACTCTGTCAGCCTGTCTCCATAGCAGATATGCTTCAGCCCTCCAATCATCCTCCTGGAGCCTCCTCCTCTCCAGATTGAACAACCCCAGATCTCTCAGCCTGTCTTCATAGCAGAGGTGCTCCAGCCCTCTGATCATCCTCATGACCCTTCTTTGGACTCATTCCAGGACATCCAGATAATTCCTGTAATAGCCATTGTGTAATCATGTTCTCAGAGACTCAGATACTGTTCAGCTGAGGCCTTTGCCCTGCCATTGTTGTGATAGTTGGATCTAAGCCACGATCCTGTCAGCAACCATCACAGATAATAACAAAACATACATTAAATGTAGATAATTCCACCTTTCACATGGGTGCTTCTATGCATAAATAATGCATAGCTATAAAATGGCATCTTTACAACCCTCCAGAGCTGTGGATGGATGGATGGATGGATGGGTGGATGGGTGGATGGGTGGATGGGTGGGTGGATGGATGGGTGGATGGATGGGTGAGTGGATGGATGGATGGATGGATGGATGGATGGATGGATGGATGGATGAAGGATGGATGGAAGCACTGATAGCCATGAGCATACACATAAAGAGAAGCAGCTACGTGCATATATGTCCATGTGGATGGAGCTGCCTAAATACTTCTGCATGCACACACACACACATCAAGACAGAATGTACATCCATGCATATTGCTGGGCTGCAAGGAGAATAAATATTCATTGCTCATTTTAATAATTCATCATAATAAATATTTATATAACATACCCAATGCTGTGTTGTGGTATAAATGTTTCAGAGGCATGAGTTGGGGGCTGAATATATTATTTATGAGTGACAAAGCCACAAGTAAGTCAGGCAGGTCAGCAATAAAATCCTCCCACTTGGCTCTCCTTGGATTTCTTGCATATTAGCAAGAAAAAGAGGTGTGGGATTGATTAAAAAAATCCACAATTGTGTTACTGATATTTTCATGTATTAATGCCCCTGGGGGAGGAGTGGCTGGAGAGCTGCCTGGTGGAAAAGGACCTGGGGGTGTTGGTGGGCAGCTGGCTGAACATGAGCCAGCAGTGTGCCCAGGTGGCCAAGAAGGCAAACAGCATCCTGGCTTGAACCAGAAATGGCATTTGACAGCATTTCCCACAGCATTCTTCTGGAGGAGCTGGCAACTCATGGCTTAGACTCTTGTCTGGGTCAAAAACTGGCTGGATGGCTGAGTCCAGAGAGTTATGGTCCATGGGGTTAAATTCAGTTAGCAACTGGTCACAAGTGGAGTCCCTCAGGGCTCAGTTTTGGGGCCAGTCTTGTTTAGTCTCTTCCTCAGTGACCTGGGTGAGGGGATTGAATGCACCCTCAGCAAGTTTGCAGATGACACCAAGTGAAGCAGAACTGTTAGTCTGCTGGAGGGTAGGAAGGCACTGCAGAGGGACTTGGCCAGGCTGGAGCCATGGGCTGAGGCAAATTGCATGAGGTTTAACAAGGCCAAGTGCCAGGTCATGCACTTTGGCCACAACAACCCCCAGCAGCCCTACAGGCTGGGGCAGGAGTGGCTGGAGAGATCCCTGGAGGAAAAGGACCTGGGGCTGTTGGTGGCCAGCAGCTGAACATGAGCCAGCAGTGTGCCCAGGTGGCCAAGAAGGCCAACAGCATCCTGGCCTGGATCAGCAGTGGTGTGAGCAGCAGGAATAGGGAGGTGCTCATGCCCCTGTGCTCAGCACTCATGAGCCCACACCTCAAGTACTGTGTCCAATTTTGGTCACCACAGTACAGGAGGGACATAGAAGTGCTGGAGCAGTGCAGAGAAGGGTGATGAGGCTGGGGAGAGGTCTGGCAAACATGGCCTGTGAGGAGCAGCTGAGGGAGCTGGGGGTGTTTAGTCTGGGGAAGAGGAGGCTGAGAGGGGACCTCATTGCCCTCTACAACTACCTAAAAGGAGGTTGTAGTGAGGCTGGAGTTGGTCTCTTCTCCCCACTTACTAATTATAGGACAAGAGGAAATGGCCTCAAGTTGCATCAGGGCAGGTTTAGGTTGGATGTTGGGAGGAAGCTCTTTCCTGAGCAGGTGGTCAGGCACTGGCACAGGCTGCCCAGGGAGGTGGTGGAGTCACCATGCCTGGAGGTGTTT
>NC_087270.1:3227500-3282500 GCF_015220805.1 Pogoniulus pusillus
TTCTTTGAGGTGACAGACAAACAGCAGGCTATCATGAATATGTATTGGGTGTCTGAGAAAATAAATTAACAGGGGCCATCCACTCTGGTGACCCACTTAGGCTGGCATTGATGAGTGTGACAGGAAGGTTCTGCAAGAACTGAATTTGCATGGCAGGCTTTTCCCCATCCCCCACCCCCCACCCCCAAGCCCTGATCAACTAATTTACCCTACGCATTTAGATGATTTTAAGCGCTACAAGGCAGCCAGATAATTAATCACTAAATCACCACTAGTGACATTAAGGTACAAGCAATACATTATTGCTGATTACCACTTAAAACCTGAGCTTTGCAGGACCTCAGCTCCAAAATTGGTGTAATCTTAGGCGGAGTAATGAAATATATCATCCGATAACGCTCTGGAGGTTAGGTGCTTAGGGAAAGAGGTTGATGAGCTATAAATAAATGCAGTTTGTTGTTCTTTCTGACAAACATGAACAAACAGTGGAAATTCCTCACAGAATTACTCAGTTGCTGCCAGTTGGTAGATTAATTTATTAGGTTACCCAATTGTTATTAAGCTATTAGTTATAAAGGAAAAAGAAAGAAAGAGAAAGAAAGAAAGAGGGAAAGAAAGAGGGAAAGAAAGAAAGAAGGAAAGAAAGAGGGAAAGAAAGAGGGAAAGAAAGAAAGAAAGAAAGAAAGAAAGAAAGAAAGAAAGAAAGAAAGAAAGAAAGAAAGAAAGAAAGAAAGAAAGAAAGAAAGAAAGAAAGAGAAACAGAAAGAAAGAAAGAAAGAAAGAAAGAAAGAAAGAAAGAAAGAAAGAAAGAAAGAAGTTCCACTAAGCTGAAGTGGATAAAAGCAGCACAAGCCCTGTGAGGAGAGGTTGAGGGAGCTGGGGGTGTGCAGCCTGCAGAAGAGGAGACTCAGGGTGGATCGCATTGCTGTCTACCTCCAAGCTCATCCAGTCCAACCTAGCATCCAGCTCTATCCAATCAACCAGAACACGGCACTAAGTGCCCCAGCCAGGCTTTGCTTCAGCACCTCCAGGGATGAGGACTCCACCACCTCCCTGGGCAGCCCATTCCAATGCCAATCACTCTCTCAGTGAAGAACTCCCTCCTAACATCCAGCCTACGCCTCCCCTGGCACAACTTGAGACTGTGTCCTCTTGGTCTGTTGCTGGTTGCCTGGCTGAAGAGACCAACCCCACCTAGCTACAGCCTGCCCTCAGGTAGCTGTAAACAGCAATGAGATCTCTTCTTCTCAGGGCTCTCAGTCTCCCTTCACAGGAGAGATATTCCAGTCCCATAATCATTCTCATAGCTCTCCACTGGACTCTTTGTAGTAAATCTCTGCCTCTCTTGACCCAAGGACCTCAAAAATGGGCAGAGTATTCCAGGTGTGGTCTCACCAGGGCACAGTAGTTTTTCAGCCAAATAAAACTAAACATTAAAATAATACAAATAAATACAATTTTGATGATAATGAAAGGTTTCTCTACAAGTATGGCAACATCACAATGTGTGTTTATGTGATACAGCAGAAGCACAGAGATAGCATCTTCCTGTGTTGTAGAGTTTTAGTGATTCACATCCTGGAGAAAGAGGTCTTCTGAGGGAGCTGGGGCTGTTTAGTCTGGAGAAAAGGAGGCTGAGTGGATACCTCATTGCTCTCTACAGATCCCTGGAAGGATATTGGTGCCAAGAGGGGGTTGGTCTCTTCTCCCTAGCAACAGGAGAAAGGATGAGAGGAAATGAACTCAAGTTTAGCTTGAATAGGAGAAGAAATTTCTTGACTGAAAGGGTTCTCAAAGACTATCATAAACTGCTCAGGGGGGTGGTTGAATGTCCATCCTTGGAGGTGTTTCAAAGAAGTGGAGATGTGGTGCTGAGGGACATGGGAGAGAGAGAGAGAAGTTGGACACAATCTTCTTAGAAGGTGTTGGGTGCTAGATTGGACTCAATTATCTTCTTACAAGGTGCCAGGTGCTAGGTTGGACTCTATGGTCTTCTTGGAAGGTGTTGAGTGCTAGGTTGGACTCAGTGATCTTCTTAGAAGGTGTTGAGTGCTAGGTTGCACTCAGTGATCTTCTTAGAAGGTGTTGGGTGCTAGGTTGGACTCAATGATCTCAAAGGTCTTTTCCAGCCTGGTTAATTCTGTGATTCTGAGTGTTTCAGATGAATAAGTAAAGGTCTGGCTCCTTCTGAGGCTTAAAATGCAGAATATTCTCAAGGAAGCTTTTGTTAGGTACACCTGCTTTGGGCACACACAGTTTAGGGCTCTCACTAGAAGAAAGACATTGAGATGCTAGAGCAGGTCCAGAGAAAGGCAGGAAAGCTGGGGAAGGGTCTGGAGAGCAGGGCTGGGAGGAGTGGCTGAGAGTTGTATAGTTGGGAGAAAAGGAGACTGAGTGGAGAGCTCATTGCTCTCTACACCTCCATGGAAGGATGTTGGTGCCAGGTGGGGATTGGTCTCTTCTCCCTAGCAACAGGAGAAAGGATAAGAGGAAATGAACTCAAGTTTAGCTTGAATAGGAGAAGAAATTTCTTGACTGAAAGGGTTCTCAAAGACTATCATAAACTGCTCAGGGGGGTGGTTGAATGTCCATCCTTGGAGATGTCTCAAAGAAGTGGAGATGTGGTGCTGAGGGACATGGGAGAGAGAGAGAAGTTGGACACAATCTTCTTAGAAGGTGTTGGGTGCTAGATTGGACTCAAGGACCTTCTTACAAGGTGCTGGGTGCTAGGTTGGACTCAATGATCTTCTTACAAGGTGCTGGGTGCTACATTGGACTCTATGGTCTTCTTAGAAAGTGTTGAGTGCTAGGTTGGACTCAGTGATCTCAAAGGTCTTTTCCAGCCTGGTTAATTCTGTGATCCTAAAGGTCTTTTGCAACAAAAATGATTCTATCATTCATATTACCATGATGCAATGCCTGTAGCAATTTATAAGCCTCTTGGTTGCTCTCTTTGTGAGTTGAATTTGGTCTTATTCTATGAAAGTCTGGTAGAAACAATCACATAATTTACCAAAAGCATCCATGAAGGTATGCAAAGGGTAAAGTTTAAAAGGCCACAAGGTCTCTTACCTCCAAAATGAAGACCAAGTTGTTTTTTTTTCCCTAGTGAACATACCCCAAAAGAAATCTTCCACTCTACAAGAGTCATCAGGCACCCACAATCCTCTTAACTGCACAGGGAACAGCTATAAAGAACTTGTAAAACCTTGTGCTGAACACTGGCAGAAAGCTCTTAGTGTCTGCATGTTTTTGAGTGACTTCAGGCTACAACAGCTTTAATAAGATCAGGGAGATCCAGCACAAAATTCCTGAGCCCAAGAGGCCTTTGACATGTCTGGAAATTTAAGCTCCTTCGTTGGAGGGTAACACAGCAGTGTTTGAGGTCCTCTGCCTTTAATCATCCATGCATGCTTGCAATCAAAGGAACAAGTCAGGTGTAGGAGGCTTTATTTCTTGTGAGGTGCACCTGGCTCCCCTGAAGTGAGCAGGAATTCATCACTCCGTGCATGAACTCTCAAGTGTCTTCTGGAGAATCAGAGAATCATAGAATTAATCAGGTTGGAAGGGACCTCCAAGTTCATCCAGCCCAACCTAGCACCCAGCCCTAGCCAGTCAACCAGACCATGGAACTAAGAGCCCCATCCAGGCTTTGCTTCAACACCTCCAGGGACAATGACTCCACCACCTCCCTGGGCAGCCCATTCCAATGCCAATCTCTCTCTCTGCCAACAACTTCCTCCTAACATCCAGCCTCAACCTGCCCTGGCACAACTGGAGACTTTGTCCCCTTGTTCTGTTGCTGCTTGCCTGGCAGAACAGATCAACCCGACCTGGCTACAGCCTCCCTTCAGGTAGCTGCAGACAACAATGAGCTCTGCCCTGAGCCTCCTCTGCTGCAGGCTACACACCCCCAGCTCCCTCAGCCTCTCCTCATAGGGTTGAGACATGCACCTGGACTGGGGAAAGCATCATTCCTTTGGTAACCAAGGTCACTCTTCCTGCATGTAACCAGTTAAGCAGCTTCTGCTGACTCTCTTGTGGTTTTTGGCTATGTTTTATGAACAGTGTTGAGAAAATCCCAAGAAGCAAACTTCTGCAGCTAATACCTTCTTCAACAGCCCCTTGACTCCCACCATTTAGCACCTTCTTGTGAGCTGAGCTCAAATTGTGTCTTGAAGGGCTGCTTTAGTTCATAGATTTATAGATTCATAGAATGGTTTAGGTTGGAAGAGACCTCAAAGCTCAACCAGTTCTCACCCCCTGACATAGGAAGGGAAACCTCCCACTAGAACAGGTCACTGAAGGACTCATCCAACCTGGTCCTGAACACATCCAGGGAGGTTGGGGAGCACAGAAGCACTGAATGGAATCAAAGATCCCATTCTGTGTTTCTGTGCTCCTCAACCTCCCTGAGCAACCTGTGCCAGTGTCTCACCACCCTCACTGAAAACAACTTCTTCTAATGCCCACTTTCAATCTTCTCTCTACCACTTCAAACCCATTCCTCCTCCTCCTCCTGTCATGACAAGACCTTGTCAATAGTCCCTCCCCAGACCTCCTGCAGCCTCCTTCACATCCTGAAAGGCCACTCCAAGGGCTCCTGGAAGCCTTCTCTTCTGCAGGCTGCACAGCCCCAACTCTCTCAGCCTCTCCTCACAGCACAGCTGCTGCAGCCCTCTCAGCATCTTGGTGGCCTCCTCTGCACTGGCTCCAACTCTTCCATGTCCTGCTTGTGTTGGGGGCTCCAGAAGTGCACCCAGGAGTGCAGGTAGGGTGTGAGGAGAGCAGAGCCAAGGGGCAGAATCCCCTCCCTTGCCCTGTGCCCACACTGCTCTTGCTGCAGCCCAGCAGAGGGTTGATGTCTGGGATACACTCACACTGCACACAACTTCTTCATCTATAGCCACTTTGGGAAAGTGGTCAGCAAGGCAAAGTCATCTCTATGCTGCTGTTGCCCCTAACTAATATTTAGGTGTTTAGATGAAAACTCCCCATTTCCTAAACCCCAAATTGTGCCTTTTGCCTTATCATTAAAGCCTGAGGATGCCTCGGCAGCAGATGGGATCAAAGCTGTTCTTCATGCATAGAAGATCACAGACTGTGAAGCTGCAAAAGGAATTGAGGCTCCAAGGTGACCATTCAACATCTGAAGTGGGCTACAAAAAAGCTGGGGAGGGACTTTTGAGGCTATGATGGAGTGCCAGGACTAGGAGGAATGGAGCAAAGCTGGAGGTGGGGAGAGTCAGGCAGGAGGTGAGGAGGAAGTTGTTGAGCAGGAGAGTGGTGAGAGGCTGGAATGTGTTGCCCAGGGAGGTGGTTGAACCCCATCCCCAGGGGCATTTAAGGCCAGGCTGGCTGAGGCTGTGGGCAGCCTGCTCTAGGGTAGGGTGTCCCTGGGCATGTCAGGGGAGTTGGCACTGTCTGATCCTTGTGGTCCCTTCCAACCCTGACTGATTCTATGACCCTCAGAAAAACCTCTCTGCAGCCTTCCTGAGGATCCCTTTAGCTATTGAAAGGCATCACTGAGGTCCTCCTGGAGTCTTCTCCACTCCAGGCTGCACAGTCCCAGCTCCCTCAGGCTGCACTCACAGCAGAGCTGCTCCTCTGGTGATTCTATGACTCCCAGGCAGTGATGGAGCCCAGAAGGACCAAGAAATTGTGTCACTCTTAGTCCAGTCTGACCAAATATATATTAAACCAAAAGCAACCTAAAATCCATCTTTGAATAAGATGAACTATGTGAGCTTGGCAAATATTTTTTCACACCACCTTTGTCACTGTGTCAACGAGGAAAAGAGGTTGAAGCTGAGGCATCTTGCAGAAGAGAATCCCAGATTATTTTCAGCGGAAAAGGCAGGGGAAAGAAATGTATAAACCAGGAATTTAATCACATGCTAATGTTTGAACCCTTGCATAGAATCCTAGAACCAGTCAGGGTTGGAAGGGACCACAAGGATCAGACAGTTCCAACCCCCTGCCATGCCCAGGGACACCCTACCCTAGAGCAGGCTGCACACAGCCTCAGCCAGCCTGGCCTTAAACACCTCCAAGGATGAGGCTTTCACCACCTCCCTGGGCAACCCATTCCAGCCTCTCACTACTCTCATCACCAACAACTCCCTCCTCACTTCCAGCCTCACTCTCCCCACTTCCAGCTTTGCTTCATTCCCCCCACTCCTAGCACTCCCTGACAGCCTCAAAAGTCCCTCCCCAGCTTTTTTGGAGCCCCCTTCAGATCCTGGAAGGCCACAAGAAGGTCACCTGGGAGCCTCCTCTGCTCCAGCCTGCACAGCCCCAACTCTTTCACTCTGTGCTCACAGCAGAGCTGCTGCAGCCCTCTGAGCATCGCACACAGAGTCAGGGGTGGGCTGCAGAGCAGCAATGGTAAATCTGTTCTGACTCAAACCAGGTAGAAGGGCAACAGCTGTTGCTTAAAGTACATTTTCTATGCTGTCTCTACACCTTTGTAGTGAGAGAATCATAGAACCACAGAATCACAGAATCATAGAATCAATGAGGGTTGGAAGACAACACAAGGATCAGCCAGTTCCAACCCCCCTGCCATGCCCAGGGACACCTCACACTAGAGCAGGCTGCACACAGCCTCATCCAGCCTGGCCTTAAACACCTCCAAGGTTGAGGCTTTCACCACCTCCCTGGGCAACCTATTCCAGCCTCTCACCACTCTCATGATCAACAACTTCTTCCTCACATCCACTCTGATTCTCCCCATTTCTAGCTTAGTTCCATTCCCCCCCATCCTGCCACTCCCTGAGAGCATAATATATTAAAGATAAAGCATTTATTTTAAATATAAAATAAATATAAGATTCTAATAGAAATATAAATAGAAAAAATATAAATTTATATATAAATATATGATATAAATCTACTGTAAAGTGTTTCTAATAGAAATATAACTAGAATATATATATATATTTATATAAATATATGATATAAATATATTGTAAAGTGCTTCTAATAGAAATACAACTAGAAAAAATATATTTATATATAAATATATGATATAAATATACTGTAAAGTGTTTCTAATAGAAATATAACTAGAAAATATATATATTTATATATACATATATGGTATAAATATACTGTAAACTGTTTCTAATAGAAATATAACTAGAAAATATATATTTATATATAAATATATGATATAAATCTACTGTAAAGTGTTTCTAATAGAAATATAACTAGAAAATATATCTTTTTATATATTAATATAAGATATGAATATACAGTAATGTGTTTCTAATAGAAATATAACTATAATTATATCTATTAATAAATAAATATAAGATATGAATATACTATAGTGTGTTTCTTACAGAAGTATCACTATAAGAAAGATTTTTATATAAATATAAAATAAATTTGAAGTAGCAACATTTAAATATATCAACTATATTAAATTTTATATTATTAAATGTAAATTATTTAATATGCTAATTAAATATAAATGGGATTGAAAATATTTGTCCTTAAATATATCGAAATATCAAGTACAAAATATTTGTTATAAATATAGATTATATATTCAAATAAAAATATATTAAATATAAATCAGAGGCTCACAGGATGTGAGGGGTTGGAAGGGACCCAAGGAGATCATCGAGTCCAACCCCCCTGCCAGAGCAGGACAATCCTATCTAACACAAATCACACAGGAACACATCCAGACAGGCCTGGAAAGGCTCCAGAGAAGGAGACTCCACAGCCTCTCTGGGCAGCCTGTGCCAGTGCTCTGGGACCCTTACAGTAAAGAAGTTCCCCCTTGCGTTCAGCTGGAACCTCCTGTGCTGCAACTTGCACCCATTGCTGCTTGCCCTATCCCAGGCAGCAGTGAGCAGAGCCTGTCCTCACTCCTGGCAGCCCTCAGATACTTAGAAACATTTATCAATTCCCCTCTCAGTCTTCTCTTCTCCAGACTAAGCAGCCCCAGGTCCCTCAGCCTCTCCTCATCAGCCATGCCCTCCTGTCCCCTCATCATCCTCCTAGCCCTCTGCTGGACCCTCTCCAGCAGATCTTTGTCCCTCTTCAACTGGGGAGCCCAAAACTGAACACAGGATTCAAGATGAGGTCTCAGCAGGGCAGAGTAGAGGGGGAGGAGAACCTGCCCTGATCTGCTGGACACACTCCTCCTAACACACCCCAGGACCCCATTGGCCTTCTTGGCCACAAGGGCACATTGCTGTGCCATGGGTAACTTGTTAGCCACCAGGACCCCCAGGTCCCTCTCCAGAGGGCTGCTCTCCAGCAGATATAATAAAATATTTATTATATATATAATGAAATGAAATGAAATAAAAATCTAAGTATATTATAAGCAAGGCCTTTGACATTGTCCCCCACAGCACACTGCTGGCTAAGCTGTCAGCCCATGGCTTGGATGGCTGGGTTAGGAACTGTGATACTGTGATATATAATTAGGTATTATATATATAATTAGTTATTATATTGTTATTAGGTATTAGTTATTATATTGTTATTAGGTATCACAGTATCACCAAGGTTGGAAGAGACCTCACAGATCATCAAGTCCAACCCTTTAGCACAGAGCTCAAGGCCAGACCATGGCACCAAGTGCCACGTCCAGTCCTGCCTTGAACAGCTCCAGGGACGGCGACTCCACCACCTCCCCGGGCAGCCCATTCCAGTGTCCAATGACTCTCTCAGGGAAGAACTTTCTCCTCACTTCACAGAATCAAGCAGGTTGGAAGAGACCTCCAAGATCATCCAGTCCAACCTAGCACCCAGCCCTAGCCAATCAACCAGACCATGGCACTAAGTGCCTCAGCCAGGCTTTTCTTGAAGACCCCCAGGGACGGTGCCTCCACCACCTCCCTGGGCAGCCCATTCCAATGGGAAATCACTCTCTCTGTGAAGAACTTCTTCCTAATATCCAGCCTATACCTACCCTGGCACAACTTGGGCAAGACTAAATTTCCCCTGGAGTAGCTTGAGGCTGTGTCCTTTCATTCTGGTGCTGGCCACCTGAGAGAATATATTATTATATATTATTATAACTACTACTTCAAGGAATACAAATGTATTTATTTATTAATACTAATATATATTAATATATAAACAATATAAATAAATAGATGTGTTGGGGGGGAATAGATATAAAAGAAATTTATTTATTTATTAATTTCTTTCCCTGGTGCTTTTCTGTCTTTTGAAGACTCATTTAGAAGGCAAAAAGGTCATGGCCAGTAAGCAACAACTGAATAAAATCCTTCCTGCAGCCAACTTGCTGCAAGGTCATAGACCCTTTGCGACCACTGCATCTCAAAATGAGGGTTTAAAGCAGAACCAAACCAAAACCACACCAAAAAAAACAAAAATGCCCTTTTTTTATCTCCTGGTGGGTCAATATCTTCCTTTTTCAATCCAGTGGGCTTATTATTTCCTATTTCAGAGGCATACAACATGGACGTTACAGCAAGCAAAGTAACTCTTCCCTTTTCCCAGTCATTAGCCACGTCCAAGCTGTGAGTAAAAAGGCTTATTTGCATGTTTAGCTTAATCATGTTGAATAGGTCTGATCAGTTGTGCATGCAGGCTTGCAGAATGGAAGCCCAAAAGACCAATCTTGGTCCCAGTGGAACCAGGAAAGGCTTCACCAATTATTTCAGCAGAAGCAGGATCATGACACAACATCTGAATGAGAATTGATGGGTTAGAGACAGGATTGTTTTCAGAGCAACTGTTTCCTACAGTGCCAATTTGTCCAGCTCCCTGAGGTCTGTTGCTGAGTCCTACAGTTCCCTCCCTTTGCTGGGAAAGGCACAGAATTGCTTTGCCCCTTACAAGAAGCTGGGAAATTAACAGTTTCATTCAGTCATTATTTCATCATTCTCAGCAGAATACTTTTGCTTGGTAACTGCCAAAATACTTAATTAATAACACTGATACTAAACAAGAAGATAAGAAGAAGAAGCAAAATCATATGAACTAAGAGCTGGCCACTAAAAATGGCATGAGCCAGGATCATAGAATCAGTCTGGCTTGGAAGGGACCACAAAGGATCATCCAATTCCAACCCCCCTACTATGGGCAGGGACACTTCACACTAGATCAAGCTGTCTAGAGCCTTATCCAGCAGATAAATACACAGTGTGGGTGACAATTACCCTCTCCAAAGAGTTATTTCATCATCCAGTCCAACCATCAATCAAACCTCACCACAGCCATGAATTCATGTCCCCAAGGTCCATGTTCACACATCTCTTGAACATCTCCAAGGATGGTGATTGCATCACTTTCCTGGGCAAGGTATCCCAGTGGCAGACCTAAGTCTTCACTTTATTCCCTTCCTTTTCTTTCCCTTCCTTTACTTTCCCTTCCTTTTCTGTCTCTTCCTCTTCTTTCCCTTCCTTTTCTTTCTCTTCCTCTTCTTTCCCTTCCTCTTCTTTCCCTTCCTTTTCTTTCTCTTCCTCTTCTTTCCCTTCCTCTTCTTTCCCTTCCTTTTCTTTCTCTTCCTCTTCTTTCCCTTCCTCTTCTTTCCCTTCCTTTTCTTTCTCTTCCTCTTCTTTCCCTTCCTCTTCACCTCCCATAATGGAAGCATGAACTTTTTACTCTTTCTCATTCAGATTTCCCCTCTGCTGCTTTGAAAAGTATCCTAGAATCATAGAATGGTAGAGGTTGGGAGGGGCATCTGAAAACCATTGAATCCAAACCCCCTGCCAGAGGAGGATCACTTAGAGCAGGTCACACAGAAACACATCCAGGTGGGGCTTGACAGAGACTCCACAACCTCTCTGGGCAGCCTGGTGCAGGGCTCCAGGACTATCACAGTAGAAAATTTTCTTCTCATACTGAGATGGAACTTCTTGGGTTCTGTTTTTATTTGTTGCCCATTGTCCTCTCACAGGTCACCATTGAAAACAACCCATCCCCATCCCCATGACCTCCACCAATTAGGCATTGATCAGCATCCATCAGATCCTCTCTTAGTCTGCTCTTCCCCAGACTAAGCAGCTTCAGATATCTTGCTCTTTCCTCACAAGACAGAGCTTATAGAACCATAGAATCAGTGAGGGTTGGAAAGGGCCACAAGGATCATCCAGTTCCATCCCTCCTGCCGTGGGCAGGAACACCTCATACTAGATCAGGCTGGCCACAGCCTCATCCAGCCTGGCCTTAAACACCTCCAGGCATGAGGCTTCCACCACCTCCCTGGACAATCCTTCCAGGCTCTCACCACTCTGATGCTGAACAACTTCTTCCTAGCATCCAGTCTGAATCTCCCCATTCTAGCTTGGTTCCATTCCCCCCCAGTCCTATCCCTACCTAACAACCTAAAAAGTCACTCCCCAGATTTTTTGTGGATCCCTTCAGATACTGAAAGGCCACAATAAGGTCAGAGCCTTCTCCTCTCCAGACTGAACAGCCCCAGCTCTCTCAGTCTCTCCTATTTTCCCTCACCCCTACAGTCTGTGTGTCCTCTGACCCCTTCATCCTCCACCCTCACCCCACTCACTGTCCTCTTAATGCACCCCAAACCATGGATGTCAGGGGTTGCAAGGGACCCAAAGAGATCATCCAGTCCAACCCCCCTGCCACAGCAGGACCAGACAATCCAGCTCAGGGCACACAGGAACACATCCAGACAGGCCTGGAAAGGCTCCAGAGAAGGAGACTCCACAACCTCTCTGGGCAGCCTGTGCCAGTGCTCTGGACCCTTCCAGTCAAGAATTTCCCCCCTTGTGTTGAGCTGGAACCTCCTGTGCTGCAGCTTCCATCCATTGCTCCTTGTCCTATCCCAGGGAGCAGTGAGCAGAGCCTGTGCCCCCCCTCTCCTGACCCCCCATCCCTCAGATAGTTATAGACATTGATTAAATCCCCTCTCAGTCTTCTCTTCTCCAGACTAAGCAGCCCCAGGTGTCTTAGCCTCTCCTGATCAAGCAGTGCTTCAGTCCCCTCATCATCCTCATAGCTCTCCCTTGGACTCTCTCCAGCAGATCCCTGTCCTTCTTAAACTGGGGAGCCCAAAGCAGAACACAGTACTCAAGATGAGGTCTCAGCAGGACAGAGTAGAGGAGGAGGTTTTCTGCTCTTTTGCTGTCGTAAGACAAGACAGAATCAGAGATTCATGGAATGATGTGGATTGGAAGTGACCTCTGGAGATCATCCAGCCCAGCCCCACTACTAAAGCAGGATCACCTATAGCAAATCACAAGGAAGATGTCCAGGTGGGTATTGAATGCTTCTAGAGAAGGAGATTCCACAGCCTCTCTGAGCACCTTGGTCCAGTGCTTCAGCACCCTCAAAACAAAGAGGTTCTTTTCCTTCAATGATACCTCCTGTGTTCTAGTTTGTGCTCATTGCTCCTTGTCATAGAATCACAGAATCACAGAATCATGGAATCATAGAATTGCTTTGATTGGAAAAGACCTCTAAGATCATCGAGCCCAACCACCAACCCAGCACCACCATGGCTGTTAAACCATATCCCACAGTGCCATGGCCACACATTTCTTGAACACCTTCAGGCATGCTGACTCCATCACCAACTTAAGCAGCCTGTTCCAATGCCTGACCACACTTGGAGTTAAGAAATTGTTCCTAATATCCAACCCAAAATTCTCTTGACACAGTTTCTGTTCATTTCCTTTCATTCCTGATACAAAGGAGAAGAGACCAAACCTCACCTCAACCTCCTTTTTTAGGTAGCTATAGGACAAAGCTTCTACTTCAAGCTCAAGAGACTAGAATCAATGCATCAGTAAAACATAACTACACTGAGAAGAGCCTAGCCCCATTCCTTTGACCACCATCCCTTAGACAATGATCAGCATCCATAACATCCCCTCTTGAGTCTTCTCTTGGTGCCACACTTTCAGTGTGAAGAAATCCCCTTCTGTCCCTTGGGGGAACATTGGCAACTAAAGAGTCATTCATCTTGGGAGCCTGGATGTGATAAATTCAATGTGCTCACTGGAACCAAAGCCAACTGCCTTGTATGTCCTAATGACACCATTAAACTTCTCTGGCCTTCAGAGCAAAGAGGGCTCTATTCATGTCTCACATTCTGAAGATCCCTGGACTTTGTGGCTCCTGAACTGTGCCCAAGCATTGTTTCTGGGAACGTTCACTAGCCTGGGCCAAATCTGAGACACAGCTGTTCTAAAAACAGAAGTTCAGACAATAGAGCTGCAGGCTTGGAAGGAGCCTTTGGCAATTTTTGCTATGCTTGATGCAGCCTCTTATCATCTAACTGCTTGGAGCCAAATCTGGATGTCTGAGAAGTGCTTGTTTCAGACTGATTAATGTTCTCTCTGGTGATGTAGGCATCTTCTCAACACCAGCTTGTTCTGCTCAAACGTGCAGACAGCTCTGCATCTCCTTCTCCAGGGCTCCCCTCTACTTGTGCTTGGGTTTTCACTCTGAGACAAAAAGCAAGGCCCATGCTAACATCTTTGAAAGAACAGCCTCTCCTCTCCCCTTTTCATCCTGTGTATCTGCAGATTCAGTGCCTCACAGATGCCAACTGCTGCAGCCAGTTTGTGGACATCAGTTGGATGTCAACTGCTGCAGCTAGTTTGTTCAGTGTTTGGACATCTGTTGGATGCCAACTGCTGCAGCCAGTTTCTTCAGTGTGTGGACATCAGTTGGATGCCAACCACTTCAGCCAGATTGTTCAGTGTGTGGACATCAGTTGGATGCCAACCACTTCAGCCAGATTGTTCAGTGTGTGGACATCAGTTGGATGCCAACCACTTCAGCCAGATTGTTCAGTGTGTGGACATCAGTTGGATGCCAACCACTGCATCCAGTTTCTTCAGTGTGTGGACATCAGTTGGATGCCAACCACTGCATCCAGTTTGCTCAGAGTGTGGACATCAGTTGGATGCCAACTGCTGCATCCAGTTTCTTCAGTGTTTGGACATCAGTTGGACACAAACTCCTGCAGCCAATTTGTTCAGTGTTTGGACATCAGTTGGATGCCAACCACTGCAACCAGATTGTTCAGTGTGTGGACATCAGTTGGATGCCAAATGCTGCAGACAGTTTGTTCAGTGTGTGGACATCAGTTGGATGCCAACCACTGCAGCCAGATTGCTCAGTGTGTGGAAATCAGCTGGATGCCAACCATTGCAGACAGTTTGTTCAATGTGTGGACATCAGTTGGATGCCAACTGCTGCAACCAGTTTGTTCAGTGTGTGGACATCAGTTGGAGCCAACTGCTGCAGCCAGTTTCTTCAGTGTATGGACATCAGTTGGACACAAACTCCTGCAGCCAATTTGTTCAGTGTGTGGACATCAGTTGGATGCCAACCACTGCAGCCAGATTGTTCAGTGTGTGGAAATCAGCAGGATGCCAACCATTGCAGACAGTTTGTTCAATGTGTGGACATCAGTTGGATGCCAACTGCTGCAGCCTATCTGTTCAGTGCATGGGCATCAGTTGGGTGCCAACCACTGCAACCAGTTTGTGGACATCAGTTGAGTGCCAATGGCTGCTGCCAGTTTGTTCAGTGTGTGGACATCAGTTGGGTGCCAACCACTGCAACCAGTTTGTGGACATCAGTTGGGTGCCAACGGCTGCTGCCAGTTTGTTCAGTGTGTGGACATCAGTTGGGTGCCAACCACTGCAACCAGTTTGTGGACATCAGTTGGGTGCCAACGACTGCTGCCAGTTTGTGGACATCAGTTGGGTGCCAACAGCTGCTGCCAGTTTGTTCAGTGTGTGGATGTCAGTTGGGTGCCAACCACTGCAACCAGTTTGTGGACATCAGTTGGGTGCCAACAGCTGCTGCCAGTTTGTTCAGTGTGTGGATGTCAGTTGGGTGCCAACCACTGCAACCAGTTTGTGGACATCAGTTGAGTGCCAACGGCTGCTGCCAGTTTGTTCAGTGTGTGGACGTCAGTTGGGTGCCAACCACTGCAACCAGTTTGTGGACATCAGTTGGGTGCCAACAGCTGCTGCCAGTTTGTTCAGTGTGCGGACATCAGTTGGGTGCCAACCACTGCAACCAGTTTGTGGACATCAGTTGGGTGCCAACAGCTGCTGCCAGTTTGTTCAGTGTGTGGATGTCAGTTGGGTGCCAACCACTGCAACCAGTTTGTGGACATCAGTTGAGTGCCAACGGCTGCTGCCAGTTTGTTCAGTGTGTGGACGTCAGTTGGGTGCCAACCACTGCAACCAGTTTGTGGACATCAGTTGGGTGCCAACAGCTGCTGCCAGTTTGTTCAGTGTGCGGACATCAGTTGGGTGCCAACCACTGCAACCAGTTTGTGGACATCAGTTGGGTGCCAACAGCTGCTGCCAGTTTGTTCAGTGTGCGGACATCAGTTGGGTGCCAACCACTGCAACCAGTTTGTGGACATCAGTTGGGTGCCAACAGCTGCTGCCAGTTTGTTCAGTGTGTGGATGTCAGTTGGGTGCCAACCACTGCAACCAGTTTGTGGACATCAGTTGAGTGCCAACGGCTGCTGCCAGTTTGTTCAGTGTGTGGACGTCAGTTGGGTGCCAACCACTGCAACCAGTTTGTGGACATCAGTTGGGTGCCAACAGCTGCTGCCAGTTTGTTCAGTGTGCGGACATCAGTTGGGTGCCAACCACTGCAACCAGTTTGTGGACATCAGTTGGGTGCCAACGGCTGCTGCCAGTTCGTTCAGTGTGTGGACATCATTTGTCTGAACTGTGCACAGCTCCTTTGCCATGTCATGGCCAAGACATGGACTTGGGATTAACTTCCCAACACTTGTGTCTCTGTGTTCTGATGAGGTACATCTGGCTTTGGAAATGTGTTGTGGAGCAGATATGGTCATTGATGGACAATTAATGGACAGGGTGAGGACCAGTGACAGCACTGAAGAAGCAGCCAGCTGTGTCTCCTCTTTCCCAAGCAGTAGATGTCACAGCCTGGCAGCTGTGGAAGGAAAAGACAAGAACTTTTCGAGGCTTAAGCCTAGTTGATGAGGTTTGTAGCTTACAAAAATGTCACAGCAGACTTTGGCGAGATGAAAATACCTCAGTATCAGACATCAGCTTCTGCCAAAATCTGCAGTTTCCTCTCACTGGCTATGGATCAATACTGAAAACCATTTGCTGTAGCTGACCTCTGACTTAGAATCACAGACCTGGTTTTGCTTGGAAAAGACCTAAAAGATCACCAGGTCCAATTATTGCAGCAAAAGAGATTCTGCCTCAACACAAGAGGGAACTTATTGTAAGCGTCACAGAGTGCTGGAAGAGGCTCCCCAGAGAGGTTGTGGGGGTCTCCTTATCTGGAGCCTTTCAAGGCCTGTCTGGATGTGTTCCTGTGTGATCTGTGTTAGATAGGATTGTCCTGCTCTGGCAGAGGGGTTGGACTCGATGATCATCTTGGGTGCCTTCCAACCCCTAACATCCTGTGAGCCTGTGATTCTCTCTTCCCAAGACTGCTGCTAAGCCATATCCCTCAGCAACACATTTCTGCTTCTTTTGGAAGATCTCCTTGGGCAGCCTATTCCAGTAGTTAATTCAGTCTTAATTAATTACAGCATCACAGAATGTCAGGGGCTGGAAGGGACCTCCAAAGCTCAGCCAGTCCAACCGCCTGCCAGAGCAGCATCTCCTAAACCAAATAACACAGGAACACATCCAGGCACCTCTGGAATATCTCCAGAGAGGGAGACTCCACACCTCCCCTGGGCAGCCTGTGCCAGGGTTCTGGCACCCTCACAGGGAAAAATTCCTCCTCATCTTTCCATGGAACTTCCTATGGCTCAGCTTCCAGCCAGTGCCCCTTGGCCTGGCACTGGGCATCACCCAGCAGAGCCTGGCTCCAGCCTCCTGCCACTCACCTGCACATCTTGAGAACCATTGCTGAGGTCACCTCTCAGCTCCTCCTCTCCCAGCAGCACAGCCCCAGCTCCCTCAGGCTCTCCTCCTAACAGAGCTGTTCCATTCCCTTCAGCAGCTTTGTGGCTCTGTGCTGGACTCTCTCCAGCAGTTCTATGTCCCTCTTGAACTGGGGGCCCCAGAACTGGATACAGTCCTCCAGCTGTGGCCTCAGCAGGGCAGAGCAGAGGAGCAGGAGAACCCCTCTCGACCTCCTACCCACAGCCAGACTGGCATTGCCCCTCCTGGCCAGCAGAGCACATTGCTGGCTCATGCTCACCCTCCCATCCACCAGGACCCCCAGACCCTTTCCCCTTCCCTGCCTTCCAAAGGCTCAGTCCCCAACCTATCCTGCTCCCTGGGGTTGTTCTTTCCCAGGTGCCAGACTCTACACATGCATGGGTTGAAGCTAGGAAAGGGGAAATTGAAAAGGGGCTCTTGCCCTTGTCCTCCAGATAAGCTAAGGCTGAAGGTATGCATAAATGCTTGCTGGCAGGAGGCCAGGACAGTGTCTTTAACTGTGCTCTGGAAAAAGAAGTGTCATGTAATGCCTGATCCAAAATTATGCAGCTGCTGGAGATACAAGATTTTTTTCTCTCCTTTAAAACTGATGAGAAATGACTTAGAATCATTGAATCAAGCAGGCTGAAAGAGACTTCCAAGATCATCCAGTCCAACCTAGCACCCAGCCCTAGCCAGGCAACTAGATCAATTCCAATGCCAGTCACTCGCTCTGTGAAGAACTTCCTCCTAACATCCAGCCTGCATCTCCCCTGGCACAACTTGAGGCTGTGTCCCCTTGTTCTGTTGCTGCTTGCCTGTCAGAAGACTCTAACTGGCTACAGCCTCCCTTCAGATAGCTGCAGAGAGCAATGAGGTCTGTCCTGAGCCTCCTCTTCTCCAGGCTAAACAACCCCAGCTCCCTCAGCCTCTCCTCATAAGGTTTGTGTTCCAGACCTTAAAGAGTCCTGGAAGCTTGGTGACCAAACCTGTCCATTAGTGAAGAGACAAACCCCAGCCTGCTGCTATTGCTGTCCACAAGTCATAGAAGCAGGCAGTGAGATCCTGGGGTGTGTTAGGAATAGTGTGTCCAGCAGATCAAGGCAGGTTCTCCTTCCCTTCTACTCTGCCCTGCTGAGACCTCATCTTGAATCCTGTGTTCAGTTTTAGGTTCCCCAGTTGAAGAGGGACAGGGATCTGCTGGAGAGGGTCCAGTGGAAGGCTAGGAGGATGATGAGGGGACAGGAGAGCATGGCTGATGAGGAGAGGCTGAGGGACCTGGGGCTGCTTAGTCTGGAGAAGAGAAGACTGAGAAGGGATTCAATCAATGTCTATAAGTATCTGAGAGCTAGGGGTCAGAAGCAGGGGGACAGGCTCTGCTCACTGCTGCCTGGGATAGGACAAGCAGCAATGGGTGTAAGTTGCCGCAAAAGAGGTTCTGCCTCAACACAAGGGGGAACTTCTTTGCTGTGAGGGTCCCAGAGCACTGGCACAGGCTGCCCAGAGAGGCTGTGGAGTCTCCTTCTCTGGAGCCTTTCCAGGCCTGTCTGGATGTGTTCCTGTGTGATCTGTGTTAGATAGGATTGTCCTGCTGGGGCAGGGGGGTTGGACTGGATGATCTCCTTGGGTCCCTTCCAACCCCTAACATCCTGTGATCCTATGAATGTCAGGTTGGAAGGGACCTCAGGGATCAAAAAAAGAATCCTCTGCAGCCATCAGGCTGTGGCTCAGCTCACATTCATCTGAGCTAAGCCCAGCCTGTTCAAGCTGCCATCCTACAGGATGTGTTCCTTTACAGGTGCACTGCTATAAATCAGGGCTGAGACCACAGAGCTTGCAGGGTTAACATCAACTTGTAGGCAAGATGAGCAAAACCAGGCTGAAACAAGGGTTAAAACAGAACCCCAAACTTTGGCCAGCCTTTTAAATTGATACCAAATGACAGATTCATGGAGCTGAGGATAAACTCTTCAAGGCAGGAACTACCCTTTTTTGGTTTTTACCTCCTGTATTCCACATCCTGAGCCTGGGGCTTTCAGAGTCTGGGTAATGATAAGTCTAATAAAGGGAACCATTTTACTTCTAACCATGAAAAACAACCTTGTCAGCAAAGCATCAATATGTCTGTTGGGAAAGGCAGCTCCTCTCACCCCACTGCCAGCAATGACAGAGGGGGGAAAGGGCAGCTCCTAATACTACACAGGCCATGCATCACCAAAGCTACCACATCCACTGTCCTGCTTGGCATAGAATGGTTGTGCTTTGCTTCACACTCTTTTTTTCTCCCTCCCTTCAGGTTCAAGTGAGGGCTTTTCATCCCAGAGCTTCACTGCCTGGATGATAGCTCAGATTGCTTAGAGCCTTGCCCATCTTGACCTTGAATATCTTCATCCAAGTTGGTTCTGAACACCTCCAGGGAGGTTGTGGAGCACAGAAGCACAGAATAGGATCAAAGATCCCATTCTGTGCTTCTGTGCTCCATAACCTCCCTGAGCAACCTGTGCCAGTGTCTCACCACCCTTAACCTGTGTCAGTGTTCCAGCATCCTTATGGTGCAGACCTTCCTCCTAAGGCCTTAAACTCCTCCAGGAAGGGAGCAGCCACAGCCTCCCCGGGCAACCTGTGCCAGTGTCTCACCACCCTCGCTGCAAACAACTTCTTCCTAACAGCCACTTTCAATCTCCCCTCTGCCACTTCAAATCCATTCCTTCTCATCCTGTCATTACAAGACCTTGTCAAGAGTCACTCTCCAGCCTTCCTGCAGCCCCTTTCAGCCCTATCCAGTCAACTAGACCAATTCCAATGCCAATCACTCTCTCTGGCAAGAACCTTCTCCTAACATTCAGCCTAGACCTCGCCCAGCACAACTTGAGACTGTGTCCCCTTGGTCTGCTGCTGGTTGCCTGAAAGAAGACCCTGCAAGTCCACTCCAAGGTCTCTGGAAGCTTCTCCAGGCTGCAGAGCCCCAACTCACTCAGCCTGTCCTCAGAGCAGAGCTGCTGCAGCCCTCTCAGCATCATGATGGCTCCTTAGATCTATACAGACCAGGCATCACCAAACCTACCACATCCACCATCCTGCTTGGCACATAACAGTTGTGGTTTCTTTCACTCTGTTTTCCCCCCCTCCGCATCCCTTCATGTTCAGTGTTTGAGGGCTTTTCATCTCAAAGCTTCTCTGCCTGGATGATGGAGGGATTTTCCATATGCTCAGAGCAACTTAAATAAACTCTCCAGCCATTGGAAACGTGGGAGTTACTGTTTGAAAAGGGGGGCAAAGGGTGGGGGAAAGCAAAAGAGATGGAGGGGAACCAACAGATGTTTTCACTCAGTTGTGTGCTTCTATGGCTTTAGTATTTTTGATACATAAATAGCCCTTGAGAGGCTAAATATTTTTCATGTGGTCTTCAGCTGGAGCTTTGCTGTTTCTATTCAGATTAAAATCCAGCTGGGAAGGAAAAAAAATACATATAATAATGGAGGATGAACCAGAGCCTGGGCTGCAGCAGCAGAAGTGTGGCCAGCAGGGCCAGGGAGGTGATTCTCCTCCTTTACTGTGCTCTGCTGAGACCCCACCTGGAGTACTGCATCCAGTGCTGGAGCCCCTGGGACAAGAGGGCTGTGGAGATGCTGGAGTGTGTCCAGAGCAGGACCCCGAGGATGCTGAGAGGCTGCAGCAGCTCTGCTGTGAGCACAGAGTGAAAGAGTTGGGGCTGTGCAGGCTGGAGCAGAGGAGGCTCCCAGGTGACCTTCTTGTGGCCTGCCAGGATCTGAAGGGGGCTACAAAAACGCTGGGGAGGGACTTTTGAGGCTGTGAGGGAGTGCCAGGACTGGGGGAAATGGAGCAAAGGTGGAGGTGGGGAGAGTGAGGCTGGACATGAGGAGGAAGTTGTTGAGCATGAGAGTGGTGAGAGGCTGGAATGGGTTGCCCAGGGAGGTGGTTGAGACCCCAAGGCTGGAGGTGTTTGAGGCCAGGCTGGCTGAGGCTGTGTGCAGCCTGCTCTAGGGTAGGGTGTCCCTGGGCATGGCAGGGGGTTGGAACTGTCTGATCCTTGTGGTCCCTTCCAACCCTGACTGACTCTCTGATTCTAATAATAACAGTCCTCTCTGATGTGGTATTAATCTCTCTGTCTTTGTGTCTTTTAAGATTCTATAAAAGTATATGGTCCTTTAAACTGAAAAGGAAACCTAAGGAAGAATTAAATCACATTGAAGTAGTAGAAACTTGAATCATCTTGAGTGTGTAAGCAACTCTGCTTGTAAATATCCTTGCCAACCCCACGTGGTCAGATCCCCACCCCAGTTTGAGCCAGAAAAGTTCAAGATTGTGGTGGCCTTCCAGAGGAGGCCTCCAAGATGCTCAGAGGGCTGGTTTGAAGTGAGAGAAGATTTGATTTATATTGGATTGACTTCGATGGGATTGATTTAGACCTTAGGAAGAAGGTCTGCACCATGAAGGTGGTGAAACAGTGCTGGGCCCCATCCTCTTTAACATCTTCATAGATGATCTGGATGAGGGCATGGAGTCAGTCATCAGCAAGTGTGCAGATGACACCAAGCTGGGGGCAGATGTGGCTGGGTTGGAGGGCAGAAGGGCTCTGCAGCAGGACCTTGACCGCCTGCACAGATGGGCAGAGTCCAATGGGATGGCTCCAATAGCTCCAAGTGCAGGGTGCTGCACTTTGGCCACAACAACCCCATGCAGAGATACAGGCTGGGGTGGGAGTGGCTGGAGAGCAGCCAGACAGAGAGGGATCTGGGGGTGCTGATTGATACCCACCTGAACATGAGCCAGCAGTGTGCCCAGGTGGCCAAGAGAGCCAGTGGCATCCTGGCCTGCATCAGGAATGGTGTGGCCAGCAGGAGCAGGGAGGTCATTCTGCCCCTGTACTCTGCACTGCTCAGACCACACCTTGAGTGCTGTGTTCAGTTCTGGGCCCCCCAGTTTAGGAGGGACATTGAGATGCTTGAGCGTGTCCAGAGAAGGGCAACGAGGCTGGGGAGAGGCCTTGAGCACAGCCCTACGAGGAGAGGCTGAGGGAGCTGGGATTGGTTAGCCTGGAGAAGAGGAGGCTCAGGGCAGACCTTATTGCTGTCTGCAACTACCTGAGGGGAGGTTGTGGCCAGGAGGAGGTTGCTCTCTTCTCTCAGGTGGCCAGCACCAGAACAAGAGGACACAGCCTCAGGCTGTGCCAGGGGAGATTTAGGCTGGAGGTGAGGAGAAAGTTCTTCCCTGAGAGAGTCATTGGACACTGGAATGGGCTGCCCGGGGAGGTGGTGGAGTCGCCGTCCCTGGAGCTGTTCAAGGCAGGACTGGACGTGGCACTTGGTGCCATGGTCTGGCCTTGAGCTCTGTGGTAAAGGGTTGGACTTGATGATCTGTGAGGTCTCTTCCAGCCTTGGTGATACTATGGTACTGTGGTACTGTGATACTGTAACAATGGAACAGATTGCCCAGGAAGGTAGCTGAGGCTTCACCTCTGAAGATGCTGAGAGGGCTGCAGCAGCTGTGCTGTGAGGAGAGGCTGAGAGAGTTGGGGCTGTGCAGCCTGGAGAAGAGAAGGCTTCCAGGAGCCCTTGGAGTGGCCTTGCAGGATGTGAAGGGGGCTGCAGGAGTCCGGGGGAGGGACTATTGACAAGGTCTTGTCATGACAGGAGGAGAAGGAATGGGTTTGAAGTGACAGAGGGGAGACTGAAAGTGGCTGTTAGGCAGAAGTTGTTTGCAGTGAGGGTGGTGAGACACTGGCACAGGTTGCTTCTGTGCTTCTGTGCTTCTGTGCTCCACAACCTTCCTGAAGGTGTTCAAGGCCAGGCTGGATGAGTGAAAGAATATTGGAACTGGATGAACTTTGAAATCCCTTCCAACCTAAACCATTCTATGATTCTATTTCAGTCCCCTGGTCCTCTGTACATGTTTGTACCTTGTTCATTTAGGCCTGGGTCTGTGTCTTCTTCTCATCTGGTGTGGTCCTCAACCTCACTGGAGATGTTCAAGGCCAGGTTGGGTGAGGTCTTGAGTGACAGAGTATTGAACTGGATGAGGTTTGAGGGCCCTTCCAACCTAAACCATTCTATGATTCTATTTTAGTCTCCTGCTCTTCTGTGCACGTTTGAAGCTTGCTTATTTAGGCCTGAGTCTGTGTCTCTATTTCATCTGGTGTCATCCTCAACCTCACTGGAGGTGTTCAGGAGCAGGTTGGATGAGGTCTTGAGTGACAGAATATCCCTGGAGATGTTCAAGGCCAGGTTGGATGAGTGAAAGGATATTGGAAATGGATGAGCTTTGAGGTCCCTTCCAACCTAAACCATTCTATGATTCTATTTTAGTCTCCTGCTCCTCTGTACATGTTTGTACCTTGTTCATTTAGGCCTGGGTCTGTGTCTCTATTTCATCTGGTGTCATCCTCAACCTCACTGGAGGTGTTCAGGAGCAGGTTGGATGAGGTCTTGAGTGACAGAATATCCCTGGAGATGTTCAAGGCCAGGTTGGATGAGTGACAGAATATTGGAACTGGATGAGTTTTGAGGTCCCTTCCAACCTAAATCATTCTATGATTCTATTTCAGTCCCCTGCTCCTCTGTGCATATTTGTATCTTGTTCATTTAGGCCTGGGTCTGTTTCTTCTTTTCATCTGGTGTGGTCCTCAACCTCACTGGAGATGTTCAAGGCCAGGTTGGGTGAGGTCTTGAGTGACAGAATATTGAACTGGATGAGCTTTGAGGTCCCTTCCAACCTAAACCATTCTATGACTCTATGAAATACCCAGCCTAGACCTGGAGGCCATTTGCTCCCATGCTATCAGTTGTTACTGGGAAGAAGTTACCAACATCCACCTCGCTCCATCCTCCTTTCAGGGAGCTGTAGAGAGTGAAAAGCTCTCCCTTTGCAGTTGGGAACTATATATATACATATATGTAGCCACAGTTAGCCAAGATGCACTTTGGCCACAACAACCCCAAGCAGCACTATAGGCTGGGGACTGAGTGGCTGGAGAGCAGCCAGGAGGAAAGGGACCTGGGGGTACTGATAGATAGTAGGATGAAGATGAGCCAGCAGTGTGCCCAGGTAGCCAAGAGAGCCAATGGCATCCTGGCCTGCATCAGGAACAGTGTGGCCAGTAGGACAAGGGAGGTTATTCTGCCCCTGTACTCAGCACTGGTCAGGCCACACCTTGAGTGCTGTGTCCAGTTCTGGGCCCCTCAATTCAAGAAAGATGTTGAGGTGCTGGAACATGTCCAGAGAAGGGCAACAAAGCTGGTGAGGGGCCTGGAGCACAAATCCTATGAGGAGAGGCTGAGGGAGCTGGGGGTGTGCAGCCTGGAGAAGAGGAGGCTCAGGGGTGATCTTATTACTGTCTACAACTACCTGAAGGGACATTGTAGCCAGGTGGGGGGTGGCCTCTTCTCCCAGGTAACCAGCAACAGAACAAGGGGACACAGCCTCAAGTTGTGCCAGGGTAGGTCTAGGCTGGATGTTAGGAAGAAATTCTTCACAGAGAGAGTGATTGGCATTGGAATGGGCTGCCCAGGGAGGTGATGGAGGCACCGTCCCTGGGGGTGTTCAAGAAAAGCCTGGATGAGGCACTTAGTGCCATGGTCTGGTTGGTTGGCTAGGGCTGGGTGCTAGGTTGGACTGGATGAGCTTGGAGGTCTCTTCCAACCTGGCTGATTCTATGATTCTAAGATGCTTGACTGCCTCTTCTTACTCCAGTCCTTGAAAGCCTCACAAGCTGTGAGAACATTTTCCCTCAGAATATCTTTCCCTGTCATGTAAGGTAAACCATTTCCCCACCCCTCCTCAGTTAGCAGACAAAGAGCAGATGCACAGAAGCTATGTGTAGGTGTACATTAGCAGGTACAGACAGAACTGAGCTGAATCTTCCCTTGCTAATCATGGAATTGGAAGTATGACAGCAAAAAGGCATCGTTGTGGGCGTCTGCATCTCAGTTTTTGGTCCAGACACAGTTCTAGCTACATGCTAGCAGCAGAGCTAACATTCAGTGCTCAGTCTGGTGGCTGAATTTCACAGCAGAGGATGTGGCTGAAAGGGTAGTTCCAGACCTCCTTCTTTTCCTCTTGTGTGTTTATAACACTTCCCTTTTGCCTGGCCTGAAGTCAGCTCAGTAGTGGGGGATTCATAGAATGGTTTAGGTTGGAAGGGAGCTCAAAGCTCAGCCAGTTCCATAGGCAGGGATACCTCCCTATTGTACAGAATCCCCAGGCTGTGCATTGAAGCACATAACCTGATTATTTGAGGGCTGATGTGGCACTGATACTGTGGTTAGATATGGATTGCATAGAACCAGAGAATGGTTTAGGTTGGAAGGGACCTCAAAGTTCAGCCAGTTCCAACCCCCTGCCATAGGCAGGGACACCTCTCACTAGAACAGGTTGCTCAAGGACTCATCCAACCTGGTCCTGAATGCCTCCCTGGGCAACCTGTGCCAGTGTCTCACCACCCTCACTCCAAACAACTTCTGCCTAACAGCCACTTTCAGTCTCTCCTCTGCCACTTCAAACCCATTCCTCCTCCTCCTGTCATCACAAGTCCTTGTCAATAGTCCCTCTCCAGCTCTCCTGGAGCCCCCTTCAGATCCTGCAAGGCCACTCCAAGGGCTCCTGGAAGCCTTCTCTTCTCCAGGCTGCACAGCCCCAACTCTCTCAGCCTCTCCTCACAGCACAGCTGCTGCAGCCCTCTCAGCATCTTGGTGGCCTCCTCTGCACTGGCTCCAACACTTCCATGTCCATGTGATCTAAGATCCCATTCTGTGATTCTGTGCTCCACAACCCCCCTGGAGGTGTTGAAGGCCAGGCTGGATGAATTCTTGAGCAACCTGTTCCGGCAGGAGGTGTCCCTGCCTTTGGTAGGGGGGTTGGATGTGAATGATCTTTGAGGTCCCTTCCAACCTAACCCATTCTATGATTGTTTGTTAGCCTCCTGCCCATCTATGCACATTTGAAGCTAGTTCATTTAGGCCTGGGTCTGTGTCTTCTTTTCATCTGGTGTATTGATTTTAATCTACCTCTAAGGAACTCCACACAGCTACAAACTACCTCCATAACCACCTTAGGGCCGACTACCTGGAACACAAACTGTATGAAGAGAGGCTGAGGGAGCTGGAGGTGTGCAGCCTGGAGAAGAGAAGGCTTAGGGCAGACCTCATTGCTGTCTACAGCTACCTGAAAGGAGGCCATAGCCCCGTGGGGTTGGTCTCTTCTCCCAGGCACCCAGTAACAGAACAAGGGGACACAGTCTCAAGTTGTGCCAGGGCAGGTCTAGGCTGGATGTTAGGAGGAAGTTGTTGGCAGAGAGAGTGATTGGCATTGGAATGAGCTGCCCAGGGAGGTGGTGGAGTCACCGTCCCTGGAGGTGCTCAAGAAGGAACTGGATGAGGCACTTAGTGCCATGGTCTGGTTGACTGGCTAGGGCTGGGTGCTAGGTTGGGCTGGATGAGCTTGGAGCTCTCTTCCAACCTGCCTGTTTCTATGAAATCTTTGTGTCATTCCCTCTATTTCTCCTACAGACTTTTGAGCTTTGGTGTGAACCCATGGAGAATCCACCCCAGAGTCATGGGCTGGACTGGACGAGCTTAAAGACTTCTTCCAACCTGGTTGATTCTATGATTCTACAATACCACCATGGCTCAGGGCAGTTGATCTTTCAATCATTTTGTTTAGTAGCTTGATTTACTCTGTGTTTATTTTAGGCTTGCTGATGCAATGCAGAGTGTTTGATAAGACTGCTGAGGACTCCTAAACTCCCAATGTCATCACCAAACAATGAAGGTACACCACCCTTTTTTGCTCAACTTGTGGACTGCTGCAACCCCTCCCTTGCCAATAGTCCTGGTTCACCTTGAGAGCATTGAGCAAGTCTTCTTCTTCCCTACCTTTATCAGGTCTTCTGAATATATCTATATATCTGGGGGTCTTCAAGAAAAGAGTGGATGAGGCACTTAGTGCCATGGTCTAGTTGATTGGTTAGGGCTGGGTGATAGGTTGGACTGGGTGATCTTGGAGGTCTCTTCCAACCTGGTTGATTCTATGATTCTATGATTCTATATATATATATATATTAATATAGCTATAAATAACTCAGTTCTGAATGAGAGTTTATGTCTCTTGAGCAACTATGTTACTTAAGATGTCCCATCCAATAAAGGGATCAGATGACCTTTTTGTGTGTTTTTCACATTGACAAATGTGATATTGCTTCCCTTTAGAAAGGGAAACACATGGAAGTCATTACTGGAAGCACATTTCCCAAGTGCTTTTTTTAAGGCTTTGATCTACTTAGCTGAGTGATATCACACTCCCATGCATATGGCCTTCCCACTACTAGCCACAGAATGGTCTGGGTTGGAAGGGACCTCCAAAGGTCATCCAGTCCAACCCCCTGTTATAGGCAGGGACACCTCCCACTAGAACAGGTTGCTCAGAGCCTCATCCAACCTGGTCCCAAATACCTCCAGGAAGGTTGTGGATCATGTTAGGGACATCCTCCACTAGACCAGGTTGCTCAGAGCCTTGCCCAGCCTGACCTTGAGTATAGAATCACAGAATCATATAATGGTTTAGTTTGGAAGGGACCTCAATGCTTCAATCCCCTGCCATAGACAGGGACATCTCCCACTAGAACAGGTTGCTCAAGGCCTCATCCAACCTGGCCCCAAATACCTCCAGGGAGATGGTGGAGCATGTCAGAGGCATCCTGCACTCAATTAGGTTGCTCAGAGCCTTGCCCAGCCTGACCTTGAATATAGAATCACAGAATCAGAGAATGTTTTAGGTTGGAAGGGACCTCAGTGATCAGCCAGTTCCAACCCCCCTGTGCCATAGGCAGGGACATCTCCCACTAGAACAGGTCACTCAAGGCTTCATCCAACCTGGCCTTAAACATCTCCAGGCATGAGGCTTCCACCACCTCACTGGGCAACCCCTTCCAGGCTCTCACCACCCTCATGCTGAAGAACCTCTTCCTCACATCCAGTCTGCATCTCCCCATTTCTAGCTTGGTTCCATTTCCCCCAGTCCTATCCCTACCTGACAGCCTAAAAAGTCCCTCCCCAACTTCCTTATAGGTCTCCTTAAGATACTAGGTCTTAAATCTCTCTCTCTCTCTGCTCCAACCTCGCATCATTATGGACTCAATGACCTCCAGAGGTCTATTCCAACCCCTATCATTCTGTGATTCTCTGTTCATCCTTTAAAAGCATTCTCATTTTTGAGTCCAAGCTGTTAAAATCTGTCCTGTGTTTCCAAGCTCCACTTCTGCATGACCTAGGTGGTCCTGTTCTATCAGAGGGGATTGGACTGGGTGATCTTTGGAGGCCTCTTCCCACCTCTACCATTCTGTGATTAAGGCTGGCTTTAGGTTGTCTCTAAGAAGCAACCTCCACCTGTGCATGACCTGCTCTAGGTCATCCTGCTCTGGCAGGGAGGGGTTGGACTGGATGATCTTTGGAGGTCCCTTCCCAGTTCTACCATTCTGTGGTTACTGCTGGCACTAGGTTGACCCTGAGAAGCAACTTCCACCTGTGCATGACCTGCTCTAGGTCATCCTGCTCTGGCTGGAGGGGCTTGAACTGGATATAGGTGGCTCTGCTCTGGCAGGGAGGGGTTGGACTGGATGATCTTTGGAGGTCCCTTCCCAGTTCTACCATTCTGTGATTACTGCTGGCACTAAGTTGTCCCTGAGAAGCAACCTCCAGCTGTGCATGATCTGCTCTAGGTCATCCTGCTCTGGCTGGGGTGGTTTGAATTGGATCTAGGTGGTCCTGCTCTGGCAGGAGGGGCTGGACTGGATGATCTTTGGAGGTCTCTTGCCAACCCTAGCATTCTGTGATTACTGCTGGCATTAAGTTGTCCCTGAGAAGCAACCTCCACCTGTGCATGACCTGCTCTAGGTGGTCCTGCTCTGTCAGGAGGGGTTGGACTGGATGATTTTTCGAGGTCCCACCTCTACCATTCTGTGATTACTGCTGGATTTATGTTGTCTCTGAGAAGCAACCTCCAGCTGTGCATGACCTGCTCTAGGTGGTCCTGCTCTGGCTGGAGAGGCTTGAACTGGATATAGGTGGTTCTGCTGTGGCACGGGGGTTTGGACTGGATGATCTTTGGAGGTCCCTTGCCAACCCTACCATTCTGTGATTACTGCTGGCACTAGGTTGTCCCTGAGGAGCAACCTCCACCTGTGCATGACCTGCTCTAGGTGTCCTGCTCTGGCAGGGAGGGGTTGGGCTGGATGATCTTTGGAGGTCCCTTCCCACTTCTACCATTCTGTGATTACTGCTGGCACTAGGTTGTCCCTGAGAAGCAACTTCCAGCTGTGCATGACCTTCTCTAGGTCATCCTGCTCTGGCTGGGGTGGTTTGAATTGGATCTAGGTGGTCCTGCTCTGGCAGGGGAGGTTGGACTGGATGATCTTTGGAGGTTCCTTCCCACCTCTACCATTCTGTGATTACTGTTGGCTTTAGGTTGTCCCTGAGAAGCAATCTCCAGCTGCCATGTGTGTCCTCCCTGAGTGCAGAGCAGGCTGGGGCAGCATTTCTCGTGGTGATTTATCATTTGTACCCAACCTCATGTCAGCAAACAGACACCAACCTCCTGAAGAGAGTCAGGACAACATCTACCCCAATGAAGTACTGTTCCAGTCAGCACCAAAATTACACCTTAGCTATTTTGTCACTTGTCCCTTTATCAGGCAAGAAGCAAAACTGTGCTGGGGATTACTGACAGGCTCTGTAATGCAGCTGTCTGCTGCTTTATCACAGCTCTCAGTAGGTCTCTAATGAATATTTTGATATGCATGTTTCTGACTGATAATCAGACTAAGAACAAGTCCTGATTGGGTTTTGCAGTGCACAGAAAAGTGCCTCTATTATGTTGGCAGAGAGCCCAAGGTCTGTTAAATTAAAAGTACAACCATAGCAGATTCTTTCTTTTTTTAACAACAGTTTTATTAATCTTAATTTGTGGTGGGTTTGTTTGGTTTTTTTTGTATAAATCAAGGTTTGAGGTTTGTTTGTTGAATGCTTTTTTAGTTGGTTGGGGTTTTCTTTTGGTTGGTTGGTTGGGTTGGTTTAATTTGGGTTTTGTTTCATAGAATCATAGAATCAAGCAGGTTGGAAGAGAGCTCCAAGCTCATCCAGCCCAACCTAGCACCCAGCCCTGGCCAATCAACCAGACCATGGCACTGAGTGCCCCAGCCAGGCTTGGCTTCAACACCTCCAGGGATAGGGAGTCCACCACCTCCCTGTGCAGACTATTCCAATGCCAATCACTCTCTCTGCCAACAACTTCCTCCTAACATCCAGCCTAAACCTCCCCTGGCACAAGTTGAGACTGTGTCCCCTTCTTCTCTTGTTGGTTGCCTGGGAACAGAGCCCAACCCCAGGCTGGATGGGTGGGCAGAGGCCAATGTGATGAGATTGAACACAGCCAAGTGCAGAGTTTTACACTTATGGGCACATCAAACCCAAGCAGTGTGCCCAGGTGGGCAGCAGAGCCAATGGCATCCTGGGCTGGCTCAGGAGCAGTGTGGGCAGCAGGACAAGGGAGGTTCTTCTGCCCCTCTGCTCAGCACTGCTCAGGCCACCCCTGCAGTGCTGTGTCCAGTTGTGGGCTCCTCAACTGAAGAGAGATGTTGAGGTGCTGGAAGGTGTTTGGAGCAGGGCAGCAAGGCTGGGGAGGGTCCTGGAGCAGAGCCCTGTGAGGAGAGGCTGAGGGAGCTGGGGGTGTTTGGCCTGCAGCAGAGGAGGCTCAGGGCAGAGCTCATTGCTGTCTGCAGCTCCCTGAAGGGAGGCTGTAGCCAGGTGGGGTTGGGCTCTTCTGCCAGGCAAGCAGCAACAGAACAAGGGGACACAGCCTCAAGCTGTGCCAGGGCAGGTTGAGGCTGGATGTTAGGATGAAATTGTTATCAGAGAGAGTGATTGGCATTGGAATGGGCTGCCCAGGGAGGTGGTGGAGTCTCTGTCCCTGGAGGTGTTGAAGTAAAGCCTGACTGGGGCACTTATTGCCATGGTCTGGTTGATTGTCTGGGGCTGAGTGCCAGGTTGGACTGAATGAGCCTGGAGGTCTCTTTCAACTTGCTTGGTTCTATGATTCTATGAACCCAAGTAGGAAGAATAGATAGCTGCAGAAGAGGAGATAGATAGCTGACTGGATAGGGCTGGGTGCTAGGTTGGACTGGATAATCTTGGAGGTCTCTTCCCACCTGGCTGATTCTGTGATTCTAGGAACAGATAAGGTGTGGAAGCAGAATGGCTCCAGTCCCTTTGTGCCAGAGACACAATTTCCAGTATCTTTATGAACTTCTGCCAAAGATTATGTCTCCATCTCCCCTCTTCCCTCCTTCCTCCCCTTCCCCCCCCCCCCCCCCCTTCCCCAGCACCAGTGAGTTATTTTAGCTGGGGCAATGTCAGCTGCATGACTCTTCTGCATGCTGCTGGCCCTGCTGAGCCTTAAAAATGCTTGGTCTGTTTGAGTTTAAGTGAACTCTTGACCTTCTTCAAAGAGAGAAGCAGAAATTCCTCCTTACATCCACCCACTCTGAACAAGGTGGGATTAATGTCCTGAGACAATGAATTAAAAAAGCTGTTTTTTCAAGGTAAGGGAAAGGAAAAAAAGAAAAGAGCAAGCATGCCTCCAGCAAAATGCAATGAGAAATAGATATGGGAAGGAAGAATGGATGCTGCATTTCATTTCAGAACTGAAAAAGTTTCATTTAGTTCTTTAGGGTTTTTTTTTTTCCCTCTTCCTGTGAATTATCTTTACTGGCCATGGCTGCAGGCAAGATACTGGACAAGGTGGAGTACTTATCTGGTAAATCTGAGCCTTCTTAATTTCATCTGCCTGACTTCAGTTAAAAGTCTTTCCTTAGAAAGGATCTTTTCCAGGCTTCTGACTGCTGGGTTCAGTTTCCAGACACGTTGAAAGTCAGACTGATGATGAACAAGGAGCCTGGAGGAGGCTCAGAGGTGACCTCATTGCTGTACACAACTACTGAAGGGAGGCTGTAGCCAGGTGGGGTTGGGCTCTGCTGCCAGGCAACTATCAACAGAAGAAGGGGACACAGCCTCAAGTTGTGTCAGGGCAGGTTCAGGCTGGATGTTAGGAGGAAGTTGTTGTCAGAGAGAGTGATTGGCATTGGAATGGGCTGCCCAGGGAGGTGGTGGAGTCCCCATCCCTGGAGGTGTTGAAGCCAAGCCTGGCTGGGGCACTTATTGCCATGGTCCCTGGAGGTGTTCTGCACCAGGTTGGATGAGTCCTTGCACAACCTGTTCTAGTGGGAGATGTCCCTGCCTATGGCAGGGGATTGGAACTGGTTGAGCTTTGAGGTCCCTTCCAACCTAAACCATTCTGTGATTCTATGATTCTATGACCTTCAGGAAAGAAAAAGCAGCCTGAGTGGAGAAGGTTAATAATTCATTATATATAAACTGGTGACTGTGTGTCCTGGTGGGAAGCTGAAGAGCTTCAAAGCTAGTTCATGGTGGTTGAAACCCTGTCCCTGGAGGTGTTTAAGGCCAGGCTGGATGAGGCTGTGGGCAGCTTGATTTAGTGTGAGGTGTCCCTGGGCATGGCAGGGGGGTTGGAACTGGCTGATTCTTGTGGTCCCTTCCAACCAACCCTGACTGATTCTATGATTCATCCTAATGAAAGGAAAACCAGGCTTGATATCTAAGGTCCAGCCAAACCCTTCTAAGGTTCCTGTAGGGAATGATTCATTCTATAACCTTATAAAGCAAATACAATTTGATTGACACAGATTTGTTCTCCTCCAAATTCTTCTTTTGCTTTTCAGGGAAGAGTCAACCAAAAGATAATCTCATGGGACAAAGACTTCAAGGCAACTTTAACCTGCCTTGCCCCCTGATGTTATCCTCTTGTTTGAAATAATGCTCTTGCTATTTAAAACAGATGGAAAAGGTCCAGGTTAGACCTGGGATCTTAATCAAAAAGCTCCAAGTAAGATTAGTCTCCCAAAGAGTGAAACCACTGGAGCATTGATTCATTTATAAAGCTAATAGGAGTGCTTTGAACAGCTAGGCTGAAATTTGATAGCTGCTAACTCAGTTGTAGGAACTGCAGCTGAATCCTCCTCCTCCTCCACTTGATGAATCTGTCCATTGTTATGGATCTAGGGACCACAAGACACACAGAGAGGGGGTGGGGGGAAGGAAAACCCCAACAAAATACAACTCCAATTTTATTATGAATGAAATCTCTCTTCCTGGGAATATTTATGTGACAGCAGCTCTAGAGGATCCAGCTGAGAGAGTGTTGGTACATGTAGGAAAGAAGCCTGTTCCCCTGCTCTCTTCATCAGGTGTAGCCACTGCTGCTGTGCCAGAACGACCCATACAAGGCTGGACTTCTAGGATGTGGAGTAAAGTGAGAGGGTTTTTAAGCATGTGTGGCTCTCACAGAGCCACAGACTCACAGAGTTTCTTAGATTGGAAAAGGCCTTCAAGCTCCTCGAGTCCAATCATTAGTTTCACACTGAAAAGTCCTTGACTAACCCAAATCCCTCAGCACAACATCTCACCACTGTGAATCCCTATGCTTGGAAAGGACCTCCAGGATCAGCCAGTCCAACCTTCATCCCAGCATCCTTCATCACCAGACCACAGCCTGAAGTGCCACATCCACTCTCCTCTTAAACACCTCCAGGCATGGTGACTCCACCACCTCCCTGGGCAGCCTGTGCAAGTGCCTGACCACCTGCTCAGGAAAGAGCTTCCTCCCAACATCCAACCTAAACCTGCCCTGATGCAACTTGAGGCCATTTCCTCTTGTCCTATCATTAGTAACTGGGGAGAAGAGACCAAATCCAGCCTCACTACAACCTCCTTTTAGGTAGTTGTAGAGGGCAATGAGGTCCCCTCTCAGCCTCTTCTTCTCTCCTCTCCTCTCCTCTCCTCTCCTCTCCTCTCCTCTCCTCTCCTCTCCTCTCCTCTCCTCTCCACGCAATCATTCAGGTTGGAAAAACCCCTCAGGATCACCAAGTCCAACCCAGAGCCATATTCTACAAGAGTCACCTTAAACCATAGCTCCAAGCATCACATCTAATCACACCCAGGCTGGGTGACTCCACCACCTCCCTGGGCAGCTCATTCCAGTCCCTGACCACTCTCTCAGTGAAAAACTTCTTCCTAATGGCCAATCTAAACCTCCCCAGCCTCAACTTGAGGTCATTCCCCCTTCTTCTGTCTCCAATTCCCTGTGAGCAGAGCCCAGCAGCAGCCTCTCCAAAATGTCCCTTCAGGTAGCCGTAGACAGCAATGAGGTCTGACTTCAGCCTCCTCTTCTTCAAACTACCCATCCCCAGCTTCCTCAGTCTCTCCTCATCAGATTTATTCTCCAGACCCTTCCCCAGCTTTGTTGCCCTCCTCTTCTCTTCATTGCCCTCCTCTTCTCTTCATTGCCCTCCTCTTCTCTTCATTGCCCTCCTCTTCTCTTCATTGCCCTCCTCTTCTCTTCATTGCCCTCCTCTTTGCTTCATTGCCCTCCTCTTCCCTTCATTGCCCTCCTCTTTTCTTCCTTGCCATCCTCTTTTCCTCATTGCCCTCTTCTTTTCCTCACTGCCCTCCTCTTTTCTTCCTTGCCCTCTCCTTTCTCACACAGCACAGAACCTAGGACCTAGAATTTTGAATCATCAAGGTTGGAGAAGACCTCTGAGACCATGAGGTCCAACTATCAACCCAACACCATCATGTCCCAAAGTGCCACATCTGCATGGCTCTTGAGCACCTTTGGGTTGGTGACTCCATCACCTCCTTGGGCAGCCTATTCCAGTGCCTGACCACTCTTGCAAGAAAGAAACTTTCCATATAATCATTTCTGAGCCTCTTCTGGTAAAACTGAAGCCATTTCCCCTCATCCCATCACTTCTTACTATGGAAAAGAAAACAACCTCCACCTCACTCCAACCTCCTTCCACGGACTGTAGAGAGAATTGAGGTCTCCACTCAGCCTCCTTTTCTCCCAGCTAAACAACTCTCAGCCACTTCTCCCCAGCCCTGTTCTCCAGACCCTTCCCCAGCTTTCCTGCCTTTCTTTGGGCCTGCACTAGCATCTCAATGTCTTTCTTCTAGTGAGAGCCCTAAACTGTGTCCCCCAAGCAGGTGTACCTAACAAAACCTTAGTTGAGAATATTCTGCATTTTAAGCCTCAGAATGAGCCAGAGTTTTATTTAATCATCTGAAGAATCATAGAATCACAGAATCAAGCAGGTTGGAAGAGATGTCCAAGCTAAGCCAGGCCAACCTAGCACCCAGCCCTATCCAGTCAACCAGACCATGGCACTAAGTGCCCCAGACAGGCTTGGCTTCAACACCTCCAGGGATGGGCACTCCACCACCTCCCTGGGCAGCCCATTCCAATGCCAATCACTCTCTCGGACAACAACTTCCTAACAACATCCAGCCTAGACTTCCCCTGGCACAACTTAAGGCTGTGTCCCCTTGTTCTGTCCTTGGGGGCCTGGCAGAAGAGCCCAACCCCACCTGGCTACAACCTCCCTTCAGGGAGCTTTAGACAGCAATGAGGTCTGTCCTGAGTCTCCTCTTCTCCAGGTTGGACACCCCCAGCTCCCTCAGCCTCTCCTCACAGGGTTTGTGTTCCAGGCCTTTCACCACCTTTGTCACCCTTCTTTGGACACCTTCCAGCACCTCAACATCTCTCTGCAATTCAGGAGCCCACAACTGCACACAGCACTCCAGGGGTGGCCTGAGCAGTGCTGAGCACAGGGGCAGAAGAACCTCCCTTGTCCTGCTGCCCACACTGCTCCTGAGCCAGCCCAGGATGCCATTGGCTCTGCTGCCCACCTGGGCACTGCTGCCTCCTGTTCAGCTCCTCTCTCCCACCACCCCCAGCTCCCTCTCTGCCTGCCTGCCCTCAGCCACTCTGTTCCCAGCCTCTAGTGCTGCTTGGGGTTGTTGTGGCCAAAGTGTAGAACCCTGCACTTGGCCTTGTTCAATCTCATCCCATTGGCCTCTGCCCACCCATCCAGCCTGGCCAGGTCCCTCTGCAGGGCTCTGCTACCCTCCAACAGCTCCACACCTGCTCCTAGCTTGGTGTCATCTGCAAACTCACTGATGCTGGACTGAATCCCCTGCTCCAAATCATCAACAAAGATATTGAACAGGACTGTGCCCAGCACTGATCCCTGGGGCACAGCACCAGTGCCAGCTGCCAGCTGGCTGTGGCACCATTCACCACCACTCTCTGGCCTCAGCCCTCCTTCCTTCTGAAGCACTCAGAACTAACCAGGTTGCAAGAGACCTTCCAGATCATTGAGTCCAACCTAGCACTCAAAACCTTCTAACCAACTAAACCCTGGTGCTAAGTGCCTCCTCCAGTCTCAGAGCACCTGAAAGCCACCACCCAGCCCCACAGCACAGATTCCTACAACCACAGTGATGCTCCCCATACCTGTGTCCAGTCAGTAACCCAGATACCTCCACTCCCATAGAATCATAGAATCAGGCAGGTTGGAAGAGACCTCCAAGCTCATCCAGTCCAACCTAGCACCCAGCCCTAGCCAATCAACCAGACCATGGCACTAAGTGCCCCAGCCAGGCTTTGCTTGAAGACCCCCAGGGACGGTGCCTCCACCACCTCCCTGGGCAGCCCATTCCAATGCCAATCACTCTCTCTGGGAAGAACTTCTTCCTAACATCCAGCCTAGACCTACCCTGGCACAACTTGAGACTGTGTCCCCTTGTTCTATTGCTGGTTGCCTGGGAGAAGAGGCCACCCCCCACCTGGCTACAATGTCCCTTCAGGTAGTTGTAGACAGTAATAAGCTCACCCCTGAGCCTCCTCTTCTCCAGGCTAAACAGCCCCAGCTCCCTCAACCTCTCCTCATAGGATTTGTGCTCCAGGCCCCTCACCAGCTTTGCTGCCCTTCTCTGGACATGTTCCAGCACCTCAACATCTTTCTTGAATTGAGGGGCCCACAACTGGACACAGCACTCAAGGTGTGGCCTGACCAGTGCTGAGTACAGGGGCACAAGAACCTCCCTTGTCCTGCTGGCCACACTGCTCCTGATGTAGGCCAGGATGCCATTGGCTCTCTTGACCACCTGGGCACACTGCTGGCTCATCTTCAGCTTACTGTCTATCAGTACCCCCAGGTCCCTTTCCTCCTGGCTGCTCTCCAGCCACTCAGTCCCCAGCCTGTAGTGCTGCTTGGGGTTGTTGTGGCCAAAGTGCAGAACCCTGCACTTGGCCTTGTTCAATCTCATCCCCTTGGCCTCTGCCCACCCATCCAGCCCGGCCAGGTCCCTCTGCAGGGCTCTCCTACCCTCCAACAGATCAACACCTGCTCCTAGCTTGGTGTCATCTGCAAACTCACTGATGCTGGACTCAGTCCCCTCTTCCAGATCATCAATATAGATATTGAACAGGACTGGGCCCAGCACTGATCCTTGGGGAACACCACTGGTGACAGCTGCCAACTGGATGTGGCACCATTCACCACCACTCTCTGAGCACTGCCATCCAGCCAGTTCTTGATCCAGCACAGAGTGAATCTGTCCAAGCCATGAGCTGCCAGCTTGGCTAGGAGCTTCTTGTGGCAGACAGTGTGAAAGGCTTTGCTGAAGTCCAAGTAGACTCCATCCACAGCCTTCCCCACAGTCACCAGGCAGGTAACCTGATCATAAAAGGAGATCAGCTCAGATGTTTTTCTTTCCTGCCTGGGAGAAGCTTGTGGCTGTCACTTTAACTTTGCTGTAGTGGGGGCAGTGGGCTGAGCTACCTCTCCCCGAGGGTATCCTGGGAACAATGGATTGATTCATATCCCTATGTTTCTTTCAGTGAAAACAGGAACAGGTAGTTCAGTTGAAGGCATTGTAAAGTCTCTTCAGTGAGCTGAGCAATTTTTCTCTCTCTTTAATAGGGACATCTGTCAGGAATGCAGCAGGAAAGCAGCACTGGGGCTTGTGAGAGCTGAGGAAAGGGATGAAAAACAGGGAGGGGGGGAAGGAGAAAATGACTGCTCAGCAAAGTCTGGAGGCTGTTTTTTTTGCTCCAAGGTTCACATCACCCAGTGCTGTCACTGCTCTTTCACCCTGGTCTTTGCCTCTAGGTTCAAAAAGAGCCCCAAAATCCTTCTGCTTTTGGTGTTGTTCTTTACTCTGAGGGTGATAGAACACCAGATCAGGCTGCCAAAACTGGTTGTGGAGTCTCTATCTCTGGAGGCATCCAGAAGCCACCTGGATGCTGTTGTGTGCCATCTGCTGTAGGTGATCCTGCTTTGGCAGGGGGGTTGCACTCAATGATCTCCAAAGGTCTCTTCCATGCTGTGATTCTGTTAGTGAGGATGAGATCCATCCCATGCTGGAGGAGGAACCAGGGAGCTTTGCTCCACTCAAGTCCTTTATGCAAAACCCTTTACCTTGTAAAGGAGAGATTCTGACTGAGGAACTGAACTGAAGATGACCACCAAGAATGAGCCAAGACCCTTGGAACAATCCTTCTTTGCCTTCAAAGTTATCTTCTAATTGTTTGCAGTGTCACAGGATGACAGAACAGTAGGCTGAAGCTGAGGCAGCAGTGCCCAGGTGGGCAGCAAAGCCAATGGCATCCTGGGCTGGCTCAGGAGCAGTGTGGGCAGCAGGACAAGGGAGGTTCTTCTGCCCCTCTGCTCAGCACTGCTCAGGCCACCCCTGCAGTGCTGTGTCCAGTTCTGGGGTCCTCAACTGAAGTGGGATGTTGAGGTGCTGGAAGGTGTTGAGAGCAGAGCAGCAAGGCTGGGGAGGGGCCTGGAGCAGAGCCCTGTGAGGAGAGGCTGAGGGAGCTGGGGGTGTTTGGCCTGCAGCAAAGGAGGCTCAGGGCAGAGCTCATTGCTGTCTGCAGCTGCCTGCAGGGAGGTTGTAGCCAGGTGGGGTTGGGCTCTTCTGGCAGGCAACCAGAAACAGAACAAGGGGGGACAGTCTCAAGCTGTGCCAGGGGAGGTCTAGACTGGATGTTAGGAGGAAGTTGTTGTCAGAGAGAGTGATTGGCATTGGAATGGGCTGCCCAGGGAGGTGGTGGAGTCACCATCCCTAGAGGTGTTGAAGCCAACCCTGGCTGGGGCACTTAGTGCCATGGTCTGGTTGATTGGCCAGGGCTGGGTGCTAGGTTGGGCTGGCTGAGCTTGGAGGTCTCTTCCAACCTGCTTGATTCTATGATTCTATGAACATTAGAGGCTGGAAGGGACCTCCATCGAGGCCAATCCCCCCTTGTCAGAACAGGATCACTTTGGATAGTCCTCACAAAAATGCTTCCAGGTGCATTTTGAAAGCCTCCAGAGAAGGAAACTCCACAACCTCTCTGGACTGCCTGCTCCAGGGCTTGGTGCCCAGGCCCAGCTAATTTCTCTAGACAAGACCAAAAGAGTTTCTTGCTGTCCTAGGTAACAGCATAATCCATTTTATTGCAGGCTGCACACTCCCCACTTTGCTTAGGTTTTAAACACTCAGAATGGGAACAACCTGCTATTTGTGAGCATCTGAGACACAAGAGACTTTGTCTCTACTTCAACCATCTGCTGCAGCTGAGTGAAGAATCAAGCACCCTCTAGTGTGGGGTTTCTGCTGCTCTTCCTATATCAGAATCACACAACCTTAGAGGTTGGAAGGGACCTCCAGAGATCATTGAGACAAACCTCAATGAAGCTGAGCTAATGCAACATCATGGTAGCATTAACCATGAGAATGATAGAAGGTGCAGGGCTGGGGACTTTCTGATCATAGGATGGCAAGGGTTGGAAAGGACCTCCAGAGACAACCATCTCCAACCTCCCTGACATAGCAGGACCATACAGTCTAGCTCAGGTCACACAAGAACACATCCAGGCAGGCCTTGAAAGGCTCCAGAGGAGACTCCACAACCTCTCTAGGCAGGCTGTGCCAGTGCTCTGGGACTCTTACAGTTAAGAGGGTTCCCCCTTGTGTTGAGCAGGAGCCTCCTGTGCTGTAGCTTCCATCCATTGCTGCTTGTCCTATCCCAGGGAGCAGTGAGTAGAGCCTGTCCCCCCCTGTCCTGGCCCCCAGCCCTCAGATAGTTATAGACTTTGCTTAGATTTCCTCTCATTCTTCTCTTCTCCACACCAAACAGCCCCAGGCCCCTCAGCCTCTCCTCATCAGGCAGTGCTCCACTCCCCTCAGCATCCTCATAGCCCTTTGCTAGACCATCTCCAGCAGTTTCTGTCCCTCTTAAACTGGGGAGCCCAAAACTGAAGGCAGCACTCAAGATGAGGTCTGACCAGGGCAGAATAGAGGGGCAGGAGAACCTGCCTTGATCTGCTGGACACACTCTTCTTAATACACCCCAGGACCCCATTGGCCTTCTTGGCCACCAGGGCACATTGCACTGCCATGGATGTTCTCAACCAGCACTCCCAGGTCCCTCTCTATGGGGCAGCTCTCCAGCAGGTCACCTCCCAGCAATCACCTCCCTTGTCCTATCACACAGAGAACAACTGAGCAGAGTTTGCCCCCTCCCTCTTGATGCCCCAGCCCTCAGATACTCACAAACATTGATCAGATCCCCTCTCAGTCTTCTCCTCACCAGACCAAACAGCCCCAGGTCCCTCAGCCTCTCTTCACAGGGCAGCACTCCAGCACCTGCATCACCTTTCTAGCCCTCCCTTGGACTCTTTTGAGTAGATCAAGCAGATCTTTACCCCCTTTAAGCATCTTTGTAGCCCTTTAGTGCTATGATGCTTCCTTTGGTGCTTGGGAGGCCAAACAAAAAGAAAGCACTAAAAAAAGGAGGGGGGGGGGGGGTAGAAAACATCTTTACTGAGTCCACCTGCAAAGCTAATATTTCTCAGCCTCCTTTTAAATGGACTGCAAATATGCACAGGTGTGTAGGGCATGAATAGGGCTGCCTGAGCTGCTGAAGGGTGTGATGGCAGCATTGTCTGCCCCTTACTGTTAGCCCAAGCTGAGGAATGTCAACACTATACACAAGATATTGCAGGGGTTGCAAGGTAATATTGCTTCAAGGTGGCCTTGTCTCCAAAGGCTGCCTTTATCTGGGGGCTTTTTGCTTGCTGCAGAGTCTGGTTAGCCATTTGCATGTCATCTGTCTCAGCTAGAACATTATCTTTCTTGATAGCAGGAACAAGAACTTCAGTGTCAATGAGAGGGTTGTTGGCTGGCATGAGACATCCAAGCCAGCAAGGAAGGGTGAGCAAGAGGCTGGCAAGTCTTGGGAGCAAGAGGGTTGCTGGCACAGCCTCCAGGCTGGGACACAGTATCTGAAGGGGGACTGCAAAAATGCTGGGAAGGGACTTTTTAGGCTATCAGGTAGTGACAGGAGTGGGGGGAATGGAGCAAAGCTGGAGGTGGGGAGAGTCAGACTGGATGTGAGGAGGAAGTTCTTCACCATGAGAGTGATGAGAGCCTGGAATGGATTGCCCAGGGAGGTGATGGAGGGGTTTAAGACCAGGCTGGATGAGACTCTGGGCAGCCTGCTCTAGGGTAGGGTGTCCCTGCTCATGGCAAGGGGGTTGGAACTGTCTGATCCTTGTGGTCCCTTCCAACCCCGTCTGATTCTATGATTCTATGTTTTGGCTTCAGAATGATTTTTTTTTAACTGAAAGGGCTCTTATGATTTGCTAAGCAGAAATGGGAATGGCCTTTTAAAAGTCATAGAATCATATTCTATTTTATAGCTATATGGTGCTTATAAGATAGATTTAGAATGCATAGATGTATTTTATATATATGTATCGTGTGGAATCACAGAATGGTTTAGGTTGGAAGGGACCTCAAAGCTCAGCCAGTTCCAACTCCCCACCATAGGCAGGGACATCTTCCACTAGAACAGATTGCTCACAGACTCATCCAACCTGGTCCTGAACACCTCCAGGGAGGGAACAGCCACAACCTCCTTGGGCAACCTGTGCCAGTGTCTCACCACCCTCACTGCAAACAACTTCTGCCTAACAGCCACTTTCAGTCTCCCCTCTGACACTTCAAACCCATTCCTCCTCCTCCTCCTGTCATCACAAGACCTTGTCAATAGTCCCTCACCAGCACTCCTGTAGCCCTCTTCAGATCCTGCAAGGCCACTCCAAGGTCTCCTGGAAGCCTTCTCTTCTCCAGGCTGCACAGCCCCAACTCTCTCAGCCTCTCCTCACAGCACAGCTGCTGCAGCCCTCTCAGCATCTTGGTGGCCTCCTCTGCACTGGCTCCAACACTTCCATGTCCTGCTTGTGCTGGGGGCTCCAGAAGTGCACCCAGGAGTGCAGGTGGGGTGGAGTCCCCATCCCTGGAGGTCCTCAAGAAGAGACTGGCTGGGGCACTTAGTGCCATGGTCTGGTTGCCTGGGTAGGGCTGGGTGCTAGGTTGGGCTGGGTGAGCTTGGAGCTCTCTTCCAACCTGGTTGATTCTATGATTCTAATCCACCTTTTCTACCCAGCAGAAAATATCAGTGCTGAAAAGCAACCCAAACAAAACAAAAACTGCTTCCAGAATGAATCAAAACCTTCATCCACTTTTTCTAGCCAGCAGTAAAAAAGAGGCTAAGCTACCTCCTGACCTGAGAATGGGGGAGGGATATAACAAAGGGCTGCAGCAAGGGAGGCCTCAGGCACAGGTCATAAATCCTTCACTCAGATTTATTGTTCAGGTTGAGGAGGTGACCACAGTGTGGGGTGGGAGACCTTTCAACGCTGGGATTCAGAGGCTTGATGCTTGTATCCACCACCTGCTGCACTTTGACTTTTGGCTTATTGGCAGATGCAGAATCCAACCCAGTCAAGAAAAAACAAATGAAGGAAAGCAGATTTTGTGAGTGTGTGTGTGTGTGTCTGTGCTGCTTGAAAGGGAGCTGAAAGACAAGGGAGGCATATATAGGGGCTAGAGAGACAAATTGTCATTGCAACCTGATTTGTCACTGCACCCTGAATTGCCATTGCACCTTACTGGCTGGAGAGCAACCCTGAGGAGAGGGACCTGGGGGTGCTGCTGGAGGAGAAGCTCAACAGGAGCCAGCAGTGTGCACTTGCAGCCCAGAAAGCCAAGCAGAGCCTGGGCTGCAGCAGCAGCAGAAGTGTGGCCAGCAGGGCCAGGGAGGGGATTCTCCTCCTCTGCTCTGCTCTGCTGAGACCCCACCTGGAGCACTGCATCCAGTGCTGGAGCCCCTGGGACAAGAGGGCTGTGGAGATGCTGGAGTGTGTCCAGAGCAGGGCCCCGAGGATGCTGAGAGGGCTGCAGCAGCTCTGCTGTGAGCACAGAGTGAAAGAGTTGGGGCTGTGCAGGCTGGAGCAGAGGAGGCTCCCAGGTGACCTTCTTGTGGCCTTCCAGCATCTGAAGGGGGCTACAAAAAAGCTGGGGAGGGACTTTTCAGGCTGTCAGGGAGTGCCAGGAGTGGGGGGAATGGAGCAAAGCTGGAGGTGGGGAAGAGTCAGAGTGGATGTGAGGAGGGAGTTGTTGAGCATGAGAGTGGTGAGAGGCTGGAATGGGTTGCCCAGGGAGGTGGTTGAGGCCCCATGGCTGGAGGTGTTTCAGGCCAGGCTGGCTGAGGCTGTGTGCAGCCTGCTCTAGGGTAGGGTGTCCCTGGGCATGGCAGGGGAGTTGGAACTGTCTGATCCTTGTGGTCCCTTCCAACCCTGACTGACTGTAGGATTCTATGAAAACCATGCAGACAGGGCACTCTGGGCACAGTGGTATGTTGATGGTTAGTCATGATGACCCTTGAAAGCTTTTTTTCAACCTTAATCATTCTGTGAGATGATTCTTGTTCATTGATTGACGCAGACCTCTGCTTTTGGGCTCCCATTGCACCCTGCAAACACGCTTCAGCAAGCCTGGGACCTGGGCATTGTGCTAGTTTGAAGCAGGCTAGAATGTTTTGGTGAGAGAAAGTAGATAATTTAGCTGTGAAAAGGAAAACAAAGGTTGTGTCTCTTCTCTCACAGTCCTGCTGAGAAGTCTGGGAACAAGAAGCAAACATTAGATAACATTCTCCATTTTGTGTCACTCTGCTTTTGGCTTCACACTGAGCAACATCTCCTTAACCTCACTGCCACTAACCTTCCTCCTTAACCTCTTGTCTGCACCTCTTTTCTTCCTAGGATTTGGGGTAAGGTTGAGAGGGGCAGGGGGAGGTGTTGGGGTGGTTTGAGAACCCCTCCTGGGGACTCAGGTTTCTGGGAGGGGAGTTGTGCTTCTGTATTACTTTATCCTTTGTCTATTTCTGTCTATAACTGTATAGACTGTAAATAGCTGCTTGTATATTGTGCTGCTGTAAATAAATAGCTTCATTTATATTCCTGGAGTACATCTGAGTTAGCTGGGGCAAATTCAAAAGTTTGGGGGGGTGGGGAACAGCCAAACCATCACAGGCATGCTGGTAGAGAGGAGCTGAAGCTGAGGCAGCAGTCCCAGGTGGGCAGCAGAGCCAATGGCATCCTGGGCTGGCTCAGGAGCAGTGTGGGCAGCAGGACAAGGGAGGTTCTTGTGCCCCTGTGCTCAGCACTGCTCAGGCCACCCCTGGAGTGCTGTGTCCAGTTCTGGGGTCCAGTTCAAGAGAGATGTTGAGGTGCTGGAAGGTGTTGAGAGCAGGGCCGCAAGGCTGGGGAGGGTCCTGGAGCAGAGCCCTGTGAGGAGAGGCTGAGGGTGTGCAGCCTGCAGAAGAGGAGGCTCAGGGCAGAGCTCATTGCTGTCTGCAGCTGCCTGCAGGGAGGCTGTAGCCAGGTGGGGTTGGGCTCTCCTGCCAGGCACCTAGGGACAAAACAAGAGGACAAAGCCTAAAGCTGTGCCAGGGGAGGTCTAAGCTGGATGTGAGGAGGAAGTTGTTGTCAGAGAGAGTGATTGGCATTGGAATGGGCTGCCCAGGGAGGTGGTGGAGTGCCCATCTCTAGAGGTGTTGAAGCCAAGCCTGGCTGGGGCACTTAGTGCCATGGTCTGGTCGATTGGCTAGGGCTGGGTGCTAGGTTGGGCTGGATGAGCTTGGAGGTCTCTTCCAACCTGGTTAATCCTGTGATTCTAAGGTTTGCCCCCTAACACTGCTACAGATGCTCATCCAACTGATGAAGACACCTATATGATCAATGTCATTTCAGGGAGTTTAGAGTAAGAGTTTTGGTGGATGGGATATAAGAATAAGAATTTTGAGAGGAAATAAAAAGATTGGGAGGATCATAGAATCATAGCTTCATGGAATGGTTTAGGTTGGAAGGGACCTCAAAGCTCAGCCAGTTCCAACTTGCTGCCATAGTCAGGGACATCTCACACTGGAACAGGACACTGAAAGCCTCATCCAACCTGGCCTTGAACTCCTCCAGGGAGGTTGTGAAGCACAGAATCACCAAATATGATCTTTGATCCCATTCTTTGCTTCTGTGCTCCACAACCTCCCTGGGCAACCTGTGCCAGTGTCTCACCACCCTCACTGCAAACAACTTCTGCCTAACAGCCACTTTCCATCTCCCCTCTAACACTTCAAACCCATTCCTCCTCTTCCTTCTCTCATGACAAGACCTTGTCAATAGTCCCTCACCAGCCCTCTTGCAGCCCCCTTCACATCCTGCAAGGCCACTCCAAGTTCTCCTGGAAGCCTTCTCTTCTCCAGGCTGCACAGCCCCAACTCTCTCAGCCTCTCCTCACAGCAGAACTGCTGCAGCCCTCTCAGCATCTTGATGGCCTCCTCTGCACTGGCTCCAACACTTCCATGTCCTGCTTGTGTCCTTTCTGGGTGATAGTGTAGTTGAAATGATCTGGCCACAGCACTCTGTCAAGCTGAGTCTTACACCTGATAGGAAATAGGAATAAGAGTTTGGGGTTGATAGGAAGCAGTAGCTTAGCTCCCTGTGCACATAATGAGGTCCATGACATTCCTCAAAGAACTGCTCAGCTAGGCCAAGAAAGAGATGCTGAGAAAACCTTGATGCCCATCCCCAGGATGAGCTGATGGCTAAATTGGGTTACGAGACTTAAGTAAGGGTTTGAGGGTTTTATTTTACAGCTGGAAAAGTTTGAACTCAGAGAGGGAAAAGTAATGGTTTAGGTAGTTAAATGTCTTTGTTCTTCCAGCTCTGTTTTTAAAGTCTTCAGAGTGACTCCTGAAGCCTGTCTGTGTTTAGTCATGTAAGTATTTGCACTGTAAAATAAATGGGGACTGTTTGACATTCCCTTCCCCAAAAATAAATGGTGTGTGTGCATGTTCAGCTCCATTAACAATAAGGCTGTATGCTGGGCAGGAGAGACTCTGACCCCAGGAAATTATTGCCTAGCTGCTGTAATGGCAATTGCTTATCTCTTATTTAAATAATCAGGTTAAACACCAAACAAATCTTCTAAACTCTGCCTTCCCCCCCCCCCCCCCCCCCCCCCCTTCTTCTTGTTAAGCTCAAAGAAATGGTGGGGAGAAAGAAACACAAATCCTTCAGAGGAATGATCACACACAATAAAATCCCCTCTCCCCCCCAAACCTTCCTGCTGGCAAGCTCTAGAGTTGTTCCAAAGCAAAAAAAATAAGATCAATTAGCTTTTAAAAAGCATCAACCCAATGATAAACATGAGGTTTCCCTACCCTCCAAATGCCAGCTGAAAGGCTAAGTTGTTGTCTATCCAATATTAGCAAGACAATGAAATTGGTGTTTCACATGGGCAAGGAATTAGCTGAGGATAAAAGTACTCCTGGCTGCAAACAGCAGTGGTGAGACCAGAATTAATTCAGCTGCCAGAGGATCCCAGAATCTCAGGTTGAGAATGGAGAATTGAATCAGAGGATCCCAGAATCACAGGTTGAGAATGGAGAATTGAATCAGAGGATTCCAGAATCACAGGTTGAGAATGGAGAATTGAATCAGAGGATTCCAGAATCTCAGGCTGAGAATGGAGAATGGAATCAGAGGATTCCAGAATCTCAGGCTGAGAATGGAGAATTGAATCAGAGGATTCCAGAATCTCAGGCTGAGAATGGAGAATTGAATCAGAGGATTCCAGAATCACAGGTTGAGAATGGAGAATTGAATCAGAGGACCCCAGACTCACAGGTTGAGAATGGAGAATTGAATCAGAGGATCCCAGAATCACAGGTTGAGAATGGAGAATTGCATCAGAGGATCCCAGAATCACAGGTTGAGAATGGAGAATTGAATCAGAGGATCCCAGAATCACAGGTTGAGAATGGAGAATTGCATCAGAGGATCCCAGAATCACAGGTTGAGAATGGAGAATTGAATCAGAGGATTCCAGAATCACAGGTTGAGAATGGAGAATTGAATCAGAGGATCCCAGAATCACAGGTTGAATTAAGCAGATTGGAGAAGACCTCTGAGATCATCGAGTCCAACCTATCACCTAATACCTCCTAATTAACTAACCCATGGCACTGAGTGCCTCATCCAATCTCCAAATCCCAGGGTGAAGCCAGTCCAGCAGGACTGTTTTGGGATTGCAACTGGGTTTCAGTGGTCAGCTCAGGGCCAAGTCTCATCTTCTGATGGTGCTGTGGGAGGTGCTGTTTCATTTGAACATGTTGAGGTCCTGTCTCAGTATCACAGAATGAGTTAGGTTGGAAAAGACCTCTGAGATCATCCAGACCAACCTAGCACCTTGCATCTTCTAATTAACTACCCCATGGCACTAAGTGCCTCACGCAGCCTCCTCTTAAACACCTTCGTGGATGGAGACTCCACCACCTCCCTGGGCAGCCCATTCCAATGCCAATCACTCTCTCTGCCAACAACTTCCTAACAACATCCAGCCTAGACCTCCCCTGGCACAACTTGAGACTGTGTCCCCTTGTTCTGTTGCTGCTTGCCTGCCAGAAGAGCCCAACCCCACCTGGCTACAGACTCCCTGCAGGCAGCTGCAGACAGCAATGAGCTCTGCCCTGAGCCTCCTCTGCTGCAGGCCAAACACCCCCAGCTCCCTCAGCCTCCCCTCACAGGGCTCTGCTCCAGGACCCTCCCCAGCCTTGCTGCCCTGCTCTCAACACCTTCCAGCACCTCAACATCTCTCTGCAATTCAGGAGCCCACAACTGGACACAGCACTCCAAGGGTGGCCGGAGCAGTGCTGAGCAGAGGGGCAGAAGAACCTCCCCCATCTTACTGGCCACACTGCTCCTGATAGCGGCCAGAATGCCATTGGCTCTGCTGCCCACCTGGGCACACTGCTGCCTCATCTTCAGCTCCTCTCCACCAGTACCCCCAGCTCCCTCTCTGCCTGGCTGCTCTCAGCCACTCTGCCCCCAGTCTGCAGTGCACCAAGGAATGCAGCATGCATTTGATGCGAGCATCAAAATATTTGTTGTAATTGAGCTTCTAAGGCAAATAAAAGAGTTAAGCAGCCCTGGAAGTATCAATAAAGGCAGCTGTTAGTGGAGGTTTCCTTTTTATTCAAGTCACCGTGGGGCGAAATCACTATCTACAGTAACCAGGGGCTGTGAGCAGGATCTCAAATGCCTATAAAGCCCTTACAGCTGGGCAATTAGGGCTTTGAATGCGAGCTGAAGGAGGTAAGTTGACACCACCTAACATTCTGATGGTCAAAGAGATGCGATGGTATCTGCTTTACAGAGACTTAAGTAACGCTCCAGTGTTTATGCAGCCCATAAAGGGAAATAAACACTTTGAAGTCCCTGACAGGCTGGAGGCTGTGCCCACTCGGTGAAATAAAGCCCAATTATCTCCGGGGTAGTGTGATTGTATAATGATGTTGTTCATACAGTTTGGAAGCACAAAATCAATTCTGCAATCAGAACTGCAGAGCAGCAGTGGGTGAGTGGAGAGCTTTTTAGTGGCTGCCACAGGATGGGGTCAGTGAATTATTCCAGCTGGAAACAGACTCTAAGGTCAGCAATTCTTAACTCAACACCACCATGGCCATCAAAAGGTGTCCCAAAGTGCCATGTTGTGGGATTTTAGTATCTGAAGGGGGCTACAAGAAAGCTGGGGAGGGACTTCTTAGGCTGTCAGGTAGGGATAGCAGTGGGGGGAATGGAACCAAGCTAGAAATGGGGAGATTCAGAGTGGATGTGAGGAAGAAGTTGTTCAGCATGAGGGTGGTGAGAGCCTGGAAGGGGTTGCCCAGGCAGGTGGTGGAAGCCTCATTCATGGATGTGTTCCAGACCAGGCTGGATGAGGCTGTGCACAGCTTGATCTAGTGTGAGGTGTCCCTGCCTATGGCAGGAGGGGGGTTGGAATTGGATGTTCTTTGTGGTCCCTTCCAACCCTGACCAATTCTAAGATGCTGTGATCCTAAAACTCTAAGATTCTGTGATTCTATGATTCTAAGATTCTATGATTCTAAGCTTCTAAGATTCTAACATTCTATGATTCTAAGCTTCTACACTTCCATGATTCTAAGATTCTGTGATTCTAAGGTTCCAAGATTCTATGATTCTAAGCTTCTAAAATTCTGTGATTCTATGATTCTATGATTCTGTGATTCTAAGATTCTATGATTCTCTATTAATATTTTTTTGAATCCCACGTGGGATGGGATTCTGCACTTTGGCCACAACAACCCCAAGCAGCACTATAGGCTGGGGACAGAGTGGCTGGAGAGCAGCCAGGAGGAAAGGGACCTGGGGGTACTGAGAGACAGTAAGCTGAAGATGAGGCAGCAGTGTGCCCAGGTGGCCAAGAGAGCCAATGGCATCCTGGGCTGCATCAGGAGCAGTGTGGCCAGTAGGACAAGGGAGGTTATTCTGCCCCTGTACTCAGCACTGGTCAGACCACACCTTGAGTGCTGTGTCCAGTTCTGGGCCCCTCAATTCAAGAAAGATGTTGAGGTGCTGGAAGGTGTCCAGAGAAGGGCAACAAAGCTGGTGAGGGGCCTGGAACACAAACCCTATGAGGAGAGGTTGAGGGAGCTGGGGGTGTGCAGCCTGGAGAAGAGGAGGCTCAGAGGTGATCTTATTACTGTCTACAACTACCTGAAGGGGCATTGTAGCCAGGTGGGGGGTGGCCTCTTCTCCCAGGCAACCAGCAATAGAACAAGGGGACACAGTCTCATGTTGTGCCAGGGTAGGTATAGGTTGGATATTAGGAGGAAGTTCTTCCCAGAGAGAGTGATTGGCATTGGAATGGGCTGCCCAGGGAGGTGGTGGAGGCACCGTCCCTGGGGGTCTTCAAGCAAAGCCTGGATGAGGCACTTAGTGCCATGGTCTGGTTGACTGGCTAGGGCTGGGTGCTAGGTTGGGCTGGATGATCTTAGAGGTCTCTTCCAACCTGGTTGATTCTATGATTCTATGGGGACTCCACCACCTCTGTGGGATGCCTGTTCCAATCCCAGACCACTCTTGAATCAAATATATTTTTCCTGATACTCAACCTAAACCTCCCCTGACACAACTTGAAGTCATTTCTTCTCGTTCTATCACTTGATAGTGAGAGGAGAGATGAGCCCTACCTCACTCCAACCTCTTTTCATGTAGTTGTAAAGATCAATGAGATCTTCTCTCAGCCTCTTTTCCGGACCAAAAACTCAAAGCTCCCTCAGATGCTTCCCTGGGGCATCTTGAAGTCATTTAAACTTGTCCTCTCGCTAAAGAGAAGAGCCAAACCCCCACCTCACTCCAAGTTTCTTTCAGGGAGCTGCAGAGAGCAATGAGGTCTCACATCAGCCTCCTCCAGATTAAACACCCTCAGATCCTTCAGCTGCTTCTCAGGAGCAGTGTGGCCAGAGGTTCTTGTGCCCCTGAGCTCAGCACTGCTCAGGCCACCCCTGGAGTGCTGTGACCAGTTGTGGGCTCCTGAATTGCAGAGAGATGTTGAGGTGCTGGAAGGTGTCAAGAGCAGGGCAGCAAGGCTGGGGAGGGTCCTGGAGCAGAGCCCTGTGAGGAGAGGCTGAGGGAGCTGGGGGGGTGCAGTCTGCAGCAGAGGAGGCTCAGGGCAGAGCTCATTGCTGTCTGCAGCTCCCTGAAGGGAGGCTGTAGCCAGGTGGGGTTGGGCTCTTCTGGCAGTCAACCAGCAACAGAACAAGGGGACACAGCCTCAAACTGTGCTGGGGATGGCTTAGGCTGGATGTTGTTAGGAAGTTGTTGTCAGAGAGAGTGATTGGCATTGGAATGGGCTGCCCAGGGAGGTGGTGGAGTCACTCATCCCTGGAGGTGTTGAAGCAGAGCCTGGCTGGGGCACTTATTGCCATGGTCTGGTTGATTGGCCAGGGCTGGGTGCTAGGTTGGGCTGGCTGAGCTTGGAGGTCTCTTCCAACCTGCTTGATTCTATGGGTCTATGATTCTATGACTCTATGTGTTCCAGTTTGTGTTTACTGTCCTTGCCCTGGAACTGGGCACCACCGAGAAGAGCCTGGCTCCATCCTCTTATCATTCACCCTTTAGGTATTGATCAGCATTGAGCAGATCCCCTCTCAGGCTGCTCTTCTCCTAGCTAAACAGCTCCAGGAAGGGCTGAGAACCTTTCCTCCTCAGAGAGATGCTTCAATTTCCTCAGCATCCTTGTGGCTCTCTGTTGGACTCCCTCCAGTAGTTCCATCTTTCTGTGGACACAGTATTCCATCAGGGCAAAGTAGAGGGGGAAGAGAACATCCCTTGACCTGCTAGTCACACTCTATCACCTAATAGATAATAAGGAGCCTTTTACTTTCATAAAGGCAAATTGAGAGTAGAGCAGAGATTAGAATCAAGGCAAGAGGGCAAGGAATCACAGAGCACCCTGTGGTGTCCTCAGGCAGAGAGCCTATTCACAGTGAGGAGAGAGGGAATGGGACAGGGAACAAGGACAGATGGGGGAGCTGCTGCAATGACAAAGAGCCCAAGAAGGCTGAGATAAGGGAGGAAGAATGATTAGATAAAGGAAATTGATGATAATGTGTCAGGATTAAGGAAGAAAGAAGGTGTTTTAAGTGAAGACAAACAAGGAAGTGAGCTTGAGCTGAGACATTTGGGAGTGATGCTGGAATAGGATGTGGCAAGCAAGGTCTAAGACTCAGGAAGAGCTTTGAAAAGAAGAGTTGGGAGAAGGACATGAACCAAACCTCAGTCTGGGTGGCAGAAGAGATGAAATGTTTAAAACTCACATTCAGAAGGAGTATTAGAGCTGGGGAAAGAGCAGGGGGACTGGGGTTTGTTCTTTGAGACTTTCCCACAAGAGCCAAAGTACAGTTGAGTGCAGGTGATTTGCTTCAAAAACACACTCCAGAGGTAAAGAAGGATGGAGGTGATGAGGTCAAAGATCACATTCTGTGCTTCTGTGCTCCACAACCTCCCTGGAGGTGTTCAGGACCAGGTTGGGTGAGATCTTGAGCAACCTGTCCTAATGGGAGGTGGCCCTGCCTGAGCAGGGAACTGGCTGAGCTTTGAAGTCCCTTCCAACCTAAACCATTCTATGATTCTATGCTCCTAGAGTTCTTTTCCAGACATAAGGATTCTGTAATTCTCTTCTATGGCTCCAACCTACAATCTCCAACCTAAATCTGCCCTGCTCCAGTTTCAAACCATTACTTTTCATTCTATCACTCCAGGCCCTTCTAACAGTCCCTCCCCAAGCTTCCTCTAGGTCCCCTTCTTGCTCCATTTCAGACTGAGAGCATTCAATTAAAACCATAAAATATTTATCTATTCATTAATTACAAATTAGTATTCATTTCTGAGTCATTCCTTAGATTTGAGAGGTTTTCCTTCCTTGCAGTTCAGGCATGCTGTAAGATCAGTCAAGAAAAAAACAAATGAAGGAAAGCAGATTTTGTGAGTGTGTGTCTGTGCTGCTTGAAAGGGAGCTGAAAGACAAGGGAGGCATATATAGGGGCTAGAGAGACAAATTGTCATTGCAACCTGATTTGTCACTGCACCCTGAATTGCCATTGCACCTTACTGGCTGGAGAGCAGCCCTGAGGAGAGGGACTTGGGGGTGCTGCTGGAGGAGAAGCTCAACAGGAGCCAGCAGTGTGCACTTGCAGCCCAGAAAGCCAAGCAGAGCCTGGGCTGCAGCAGCAGAAGTGTGGCCAGCAGGGCCAGGGGGGGGATTCCTCTGCTCTGCTCTGCTCTGCTGAGACCCCACCTGGAGTCCTGCATCCAGTGCTGGAGCCCCTGGGACAAGAGGGGTATGAAGATGCTGGAGTGTGTCCAGAGCAGGGCCAGGAGGATGCTGAGAGGGCTGCAGCAGCTCTGCTGTGAGCACAGAGTGAAAGAGTTGGGGCTGTGCAGGCTGGAGCAGAGGAGGCTCCCAGGTGACCTTCCTGTGGCCTTCCAGGGTCTGAAGGGGGCTCCAAAAAATCTGGGGAGGGACTTTTGAGGCTGTCAGGGAGTGCCAGGAGTGGGGGGAATGGAGCAAAGCTGGAGGTGGGCAGGTTCAGAGTGGAGGAAGTTGTTGAGCATGAGAGTGGTGAGAGGCTGGAATGGGTTGCCCAGGGAGGTGGTTGAGGCCCCATGGCTGGAGGTGTTTGAGGCCAGGCTGGATGAGGCTGTGTGCAGCCTGCTCTAGGGTAGGGTGTCCCTGGGCATGGCAGGGGGGTTGGAACTGGCTGCTCCTTGTGGTCCCTTCCACCCCTGACTGATTCTAGGATTCTATGAAATTCCAAGCCTGCATCTGGAGCTCCAAGAACCCTGTCCTGCTACTGAAATACAAGTCCAAGTTCTCCCTGAAGCCTTCTCATCTCCAGGCTGAATAGCCCCAATTTTGTTGTTGTTGTTATTGTTCTGCCTGGCCTCACAGTAACGATGCTCCGGCTCTGCCTTCATAGAATCATCGAATCAAGCAGGTTGGAAGAGACCTCCAAGCTCATCCAGCCCAACCTAGCACCCAGCCCTATCCAGTCATCTAGATCATGGCACGAAATGCCTCATCCAGGATTTTCTTGAACACCTCCAGGGACAGTGACTCCTTCCCAGAAACCTTTTCTCCTTCTCAGAGAGCTCTGGTGACAGCCTCCCCAGATTCCCTTAATGTTTGTAATCCCTCTGCAGTGCTTTTCATCTGCCTTGACATAATGTACCTTTGAAAACCTGTCACAAACAGGTGATGCTGTCAGGTAGGGATAGGAGTGAGGGAAATGGAACCAAGCTAGAAATGGGGAGATTCAGAGTGGATGTGAGGAAGAAGTTCTTCAGCATGAGGGTGGTGAGAGCCTGGAAGGGCTTGCCCAGGCAGGTGGTGGAAGCCTCATTCGTGGATGTGTTCCAGACCAGGCTGGATGAGGCTGTGCACAGCTTGATCTAGTGTAAGGTGTCCTTGCCTATGGCAGGAGGGGGGTTGGAATTGGATGTTCTTTGTGGTCCCTTCCAACCCTGACTGATTCTAAGATGCTGTGGTGTACCAAAAGAATTGCTTCTCCTGCCCTTTGTCTGCTGAGCAAGGAAGTGGATTGCTTTATTTTTTAGGAGGGGGTGTGTGGGTGCATTAGGCAATGAATCTTAATGATGTGTTTGAGACAGCTTTTGTAAACGTAAGGGTTTCCTAAAGAGAGAGACTGAGAGGCTGAGGGAGCTGGGATTGGTTAGCCTGGAGAAGAGGAGGCTCAGGGGAGACCTTATTGCTGTCTACAACTACCTGAGGGGAGGTTGTGGCCAGGAGGAGGTTGCTCTCTTCTCTCAGGTGGCCAGCACCAGAACAAGAGGACACAGCCTCAGGCTGCGCCAGGGGAGATTTAGGCTGGAGGTGAGGAGAAAGTTCTTCCCTGAGAGAGTCATTGGACACTGGAATGGGCTGCCCGGGGAGGTGGTGGAGTCGCCGTCCCTGGAGCTGTTCAAGGCAGGACTGGACGTGGCACTTGGTGCCATGGTCTGGCCTTGAGCTCTGTGCTAAAGGGTTGGACTTGATGATCTGTGAGGTCTCTTCCAATCCTGATGATACTGTGAGACTGTGATACTGTGAATCAAACAGCACCAAAAGCAAACAAAACTCTTCTGCCAACCCTATTAAACCATTATTATCAATCATTAATAATAATAATAATAATAATATTAATAATAATAACAATATAGTTATAATTGTAATGTTATTATTATAATCCTGACTACTGCCTTCAGTTTTGGGCTCCCCAGTTGAAGAGGGATCTGCTGGAGAGAGTCCAGTGGAGAGCTACGAGAATGATAAGAGGATTGGAGCACTGCCTGATAAGGAGAGGCTGAGGGACCTGGGACTGTTTAGTCTGGAGAAGAGAAGACAGAGAAGGGGATTTAATCAATGTCTATAACTATCTGAGGATTTTTATCCTCAGGAGGGAGGCAC